>NW_025047824.1:1670000-1692500 GCF_018831695.1 Puntigrus tetrazona
TTACAATATGTATGTGACGTATAATGTAAAAATAATGTAAACTAATTATGTTTTTCCATTTATGTAAAATAAAAGTATTATATATTAAATTACGCAAATGTCTTGAAGTACAGTGATATGCTATATGGTATCGAGTGTGTTATCTTAATATTATCATAACGGTTTACTATCTTTAAGCAAAATAGAAATTTTACTGTAAAAAAAACAATAGTTTCAAATAAGAGAACAAAACGTGCGGCCTAAATTTGTTTTCTAAAATATTTTAGCCGACTCAAAATAATTTTAGGCAGCGGGTAACAAGTTATTTCAAGTTGAAACAACTTTCGTTTTTTACAGTGTAGCGGAATTTTTGCCTACTAATAAATACAAAAAAAATGTTAAAGCAACAAAGAGCATAATAACATTAGCTGAACTGTGGTTTATTTTTGAAAACACCAACCCAGTCAGAAGACGTCCTCATCACTAATGAGCTGAGCGAGATGTGGGTTACAATCTCATCGTCTTTTTTTGTGAATGACTTTGATCCGGATCTGTGAGGTCTAAACATGTGAAACATTTATGATTTTTTGAAATATGCATGGGCAGCATCAGACGCTGCTTTTTTTTTATTCTAACCAGGAGAAGCTCCATCCAGACTCCCACGTTTCCAGAAAATGTGCTCACCGTAAGGCCATTCGAGATTGGGGTTTGTCTCTTTGTGGGAACACGTCTGGAGAAATGTAGCACCGGATGCTTTGAAGCGAATGGGTGCCGTCGGAATGAATGCATAAAAGCATCACGATGATCCACGCCGCTCCAGTTAACATCAGTTAAACGAACCCTTCGTTTAGACGTTTTCGTAAAACATCGTAATCCATAAAAAGTTCAGAGCTGTTTTAGTGCTTGAATTAAAAAAAAACACACGTCTTATGATTTTTATCTCATGATGTTAACTGATGGACCGGAGCGGTGAGGGTTACTTGCGATGTTTTGATCACTCTCGTTCTGACGGCACCCATTCGGATCCATTGGTGATACAATGCTACATTTCCCCAAATCTGTTCTGATGAAGAAGAAAACAACTACAATTTTCGTTTCCGGATGAACTCTTTCTTTCCCGCTGCGCAATGATGAGATTACAGTCAGCGTTCCCTTCTACTTTTAGAAAGCTACAGTGGGAATACGAGCAAAATAAAGAACATTATGAAGGTAAACAGCCATAACAGCTCACATTTACTCATTAATTTCCCGAGCAACTCAATAGGTTCCCGGGTGAGTTAACTGTTAATTTGTGCTAGCAAATACTCCATCCTTAATTTGTTCCATAAATGAAAAGCCTTGTATTGCTCCAGAGAGCTTGAAATCAACGAACTGAGGTGAGTACAAAGTGTATTATGCATTTTTCATTGACTTTTGAATCTGAACTTCATTCCTGGATCTTCGTTTGCGAAAGGCATTCTTGCCGTGGCTTGATTGCATGACCCCGCATTTAACCACCGAGTCCTGATGAAAGCAATTCATTTATAAACTTATATAATCGCAATTTCCACACACACACACACACACATGCACGCACACAAAAAGCACACTGACAGAATTGCATTGCTTAATAGTCCAGCATTAGAGCAAATAACATTCACGACTCCGACTTGAGATGCATAAAGCAGCGGCAAACGCATAAAGTCAAATATTGAAACGCTTCACGGCTCCATTATATCGCGTATGAATTGCTTGTCCCTCATATACCTTCACTTCACTAACATTCATTTTTGAAGCCTGATTCTGGTATGCCATATTGTCCCGAGACCCAGACATTTCATTTATGTCCAAGTGGATGCTTTTGTTTGTTTGTTTGGTTGATGGATAGACACAAACATACCGCTGCCTTTAAGTATCAATGGGACATGTATACGTGTATGCAGTAGTCAACTTTTGTGGATCAAAATAGTTTGTCAAGGTTGTCCTAAGTCAAAAACGCGATTTTGGTTTTTAGAACAATTTCGATAAAAAGTTTGATCCACTTTATATATATATATATATTTTTTTTATAATAATATGCACTAGTAAACATGTATATATATATATATATATATATATATATATATATATATATATATATATATATATATATATATATATATATGTACATACATATACACATACATATATACACACATATATACACACATATATATATATATATAATGTAAATACAATGTTTTCTATTTAAATGTATTTAAAATAAACTACAAAATATAAGGACCTTGCTTTGTCATGTTGGAAGAGGAAGGGGCCGGCTCCAAACTGTTCCCACAAAGTCGGGAGCATGGAATTGTCCAAAATGTCTTGGTATGCTGAAGCACCCAGAGTTCCTCTCACTGGAGCTAAGGGGCCTTTAAAACAACCCCACACCATAATCCCCCCCTCCACCAAACTTTGCGCTTTGCACAATGCAGTCAGACAAATATCGTTCTCCTGGCAACCGCCAAACCCAGCCTCGTCCATCAGATTGCCAGATGGAGACGTCGATTCGTCACTCGAGAGAACTCTAGAGTCCAGTGGCGGCGTGTTTTACACCGCTTTGCATTGCACTTGCGATGTATGGCTCGGCTGCAGCTGCTCGGTCGCGGAAACCCGTTCCATGAAGCTCTCTGCGCGCTGTTCTTGAGCTGATCTGAGGGCCACATGAAGTCTGAAGGTCTGCAGCGACTGACCTCTTCGCGCTGTGTGCCTCAGCGTCCGCTGACCCCGCTCCACCAGCTTATGCGGCCTACCGCTTTGTGGCTGAGTTGCTGTCGATGGTAAGTGCCTCCGTGTTCTTATAATAGAGCTGACAGTTGACTGGGGAATATTTAGGAGCGAGGAAATTTCACGACTGGATTTGTTGCGCAGGTGGCGTCCCATCACAGTTCCACGCTGGAATTCACCGAGATCCTGACAGCGACCCATTCTTTCACAAATGTTTGTAAAAACAGTCTGCATGCCTAGGTGCTTGATTTTATACACCTGTGGCCATGGAAGTGAATGGAACACCTGATTCTAATCATTTCTATGGGGGAGTGAATACTTTTGGCAATGTAGTGTGTGTGTGTGTGTGTGTATATGTGTGTGTGTATATATATATATATATATGTATATGTATGTATATGTATGTATATGTATATATGTATATATGTATGTATATATATATATATATATATATATATATATATATATATATATATATACATATGCATTTGTTTTGGTCTGTCCATTACTATGATATGGATATATAGATAATAATTATACAGTTTGGCAACATATGCATACAGATACAACTTGTGATGATGATTATATTCATAATAGTGCTGTCAAACGATTCATTACATCCAAAATATGAATAAAGAAAATAGTTTTTCACACACACGCACAAAACTACATTTTTGTTGCATTTTTGTTCTAGATTTCATGGCCACACACATTTTATATATTTTAATATATAGTTATAAATACATAAATAATATTAATTATTAATTATAATCATCTTAATTAACTAACTGTAAATCATTTTCTATTTGTTGGTCCCAGGTATATATATATATATATATATATATATATATATATATATATATATATATATATATATATATATATATATATATAAAATCATCTGACGTTGCGCAGCATAGCGGGTGTCACAGTGAGTTCATAGAGTCGGGCGTCATTAATGTTGCGCGCGCGCTCGCAGAAGCGTCTTTTGGTCGAAAGAGAGAGAGAGAAGAGCAACCTCAGATGCCCGAAGAGGGTCGTTGTTGGGTTTCGCTTTAGTTTACGTGCTTAGTTTCATCAGGCAAAAGTAATGTGGACAAGAAGCGTCTGTCGCGCAGGCATTGCGGGTAACGATCTCGGCGCGCACTGAGCGGATTTTTACGCGGAGTCGCCAAGACCCTACGGAAAACCGCAGCTCTCCAAAACTCGCCCCACCGATTCCCTCCTGCCGGAGTCGAAAACTATCGGAAATAAGTCTAACCATCAGAAAATGACTATAAGCTCGGTGCATCCACCCACGCGCGTTTGGTGATTTGTAAATTCAGCGGCTGGCGTCTGGACGGATGTTCGGCGTAAACGAGCGCAAACGCGCAGCAGACGCGAAGTGACGGGACCCCGGAGAGCCGTTTGGATTTGGGCTGCGCTGGAGATCGTTCGTCATGGTGTCCGTAACGCGCTTTAACAAGGCGCTCGTCGACTGCGCCGCTCTCGCGTTCTGCCTGGCCGTCGTGTGCGAGCTGGTTCGGGCTCAGAACGACACGGAACCCATCGTCCTGGAGGGCAAGTGTCTGGTGGTTTGCGACTCGAACCCCGCCGACTGGAAGAGCTCCTCCTCGCCGCTGGGCATCTCCGTGCGCGCCGCCAACTCCAAAGTGGCTTTCTCCGCGGTCAGGAGCAACAACCACGAGCCCTCGGAGATGAGCAATAAAACCAGAATCATATACTTTGACCAGGTAAGGCTGATACGCATATGCATATGACTTTTTTTAGACCGTCTAACTAGCTCGTGCAAATAGTTTTGGGTATGTTCATATTTTAAAAGTCTGTTTGTGTTTACTTGCATACGTGTCAAAAACAAAAAAAACGAGTTACGTTTTCACACTATAGGGGTAAGTTGTCACATTGTCAGTGAACGGTGAATAGAATAAAATGTAAATTAAATTATTAATTTTTAAGTATTGCATGTAAAATACATTTAAAATGCGATGCAAATGTGACAACTCACAACTACGCAACGATCTGCTGTAACGTTTATATTTTCAGAGGATGTACCGAAACGAGTATTATGAAATATTAAAATACAACAGGCATAAAGCACCAAATAATTCAATTAACCTGTCGCCGTTACGGCAGGTCACACTGAATTTGCATCGGCTAATAACGTGCTAAATTAGATCACTGTGCTAACTGCGTTGGGTCTAAAGGTTAATTATTATTTTGAATGGAATACGGACATTAACGCGAGTTCACGGAATAACGGGAAAACGCAAAAATCCGCTGGGAGGAATTGAAAACAATATTTTGGAACAGAGTTCATTCAGTGCGTGAAAAAAGGTGTTTCGTAACTTGCGATCAGATTCGCAGCTGCTCTCCTGCATGGGAAAAAAAAAAACAAAAAACTAATCGTTCATAAATAATCCATTGCAACTGTGCGTCTGAGGCTGACGGGGTTTTGATCGCCGCGGCAGACACGCGGGCATGAAATACCACGGTTCTAGGTCATTAGTGATGAGTCAAAGCGTCAGGCCCGTAAAGGGCAGAGATTTGCTCTTATTGTATTGCTTATTTTTAGCCGCGTTTGGGCTGAGAGCGGCGCGTGCCGCCCGCGCGCGCGAGCAACTTCAGCCTTCAGCTTCAAAAAAAACAAACAAACCGGAAACATCGCGCACGTGCCCAATTCACGGCGTACCGCTCCCGTTCCGTTTGATGTGAGCTTTAAAGCCTAATATCTAAAAAAAAAGCGTGAATTTCTCATTCTCTGCCTGTTTCGCTCGGTCAAAGACGTGGTGGGATCGATATGCGGGGTCAGATCAAACACGACGCGCATCCCTGAAGAGAAGCTGTTGTTTTATTACCGATATCCTTGAAATGAACGGAAAGATTATGTTTAACGTGGGGACGTGCGCCCTGTGGAGATTATGCTTCCTTACAACTTTTTCTCAGCGTTTACTCGCCCTCTTTGTGTCTGGTGTAGAAGGAAAAAAAACGTAGAGGTCAATGGTGGACCGAAGAAGTAAATCCCACGAAAGGAAACTTTTAACTACGCCGTTCATTTTCCAAGGTTTTTTGAAAAGTCATACGATTTATTTTTTGTGCGCAAAGGATTGAAAATGATGCATGTTTTTCAAGCCGAGTCTTCATTTAATAGGACTGTCGTGTAAATATGATGTTTTTGAGGCTGCAGATACACTTATTTGAGCATGTTTGGCGCATGCGTTCGTGTATTTGTTTGTGATTGTTCGGAGCTGATTCTTTCATGGCCGATTCTCAGATTCGACTCAACGATTCGTTCGCATTGGTCAAAAATGATCAGGCTTACTCCTCGTAGAAACCTTTGTACATTGATATTCGTCGAAGATTTGAAATATAGTGCTTGACCGTGTTACTCTTTTGGCGCCATTGCGTCCATTTTGATGCTTGAAAGCCCCGCCTCCGTTCACTGTAACGCAAAATAAAGATCAAATCTGTAAATACGATTATTACAAGAAAGTACCATTTAACGTTTTCAAAAATTCGCCTTCAAATTTTCACTTTTAATTTGACCTGCTGTTGTAAAACTACCAGCGATTTCACAGATGATTCGTTCATGATCGGACTCTTGAATATGACTCATCCGATTCTCCAGTTCAGTGATCCGTTCAAATAAATATCGCCAGTAAATGAGTCAGTGAGTTCATTTTTGGACTAAAAAGCCTTTGTATGACTTCAAAACATATTTTGAGTAGTAGTAAATAAGATTATCGGAGTATAAAATGCTATTTCAGTTTTTCCTGCTTCGAAACGGTACGCTTCGTCACTGTTCGTGAAGTTTACTAGAATCAAATTAGATCAGACTGATCGATCTGACAACTATGATTCATTCAGACTGGTCACAAAATAAGACTTAAGCACAAAAACAGGCTCAAATGGCTGGGGTATATTGTAGCAATAGCCAAAAATACATAGTATGGGTCAAAATGGTAGATTTTGACCAAACAAACCATGCATGAATAGCTTATTTATTGAGATTGCAGATGTATAAACTTCAAAATGTGACACTTAAGAGCGTTGTTTCGGTCCAGGGTCACACACACCTTGCGAAAGATTCAAAAATACGACTCTTTTTATGGTGCTTTCGCATCCTTTTCGATGTCTGAAAGCCTCGGTCCCCAGTCACCGTGATGGAAAAAGAATATACTTTTGAAAATCTTTCTTTTCTGTTCCACAGAAGAAGGAAAGTCACACGGATCCGTGGCGGCACGAGGGAGAGCAAATGAAATAGCGTCTTAGGATGATCTATTCCTTTAATTCGCAGAGGTTTCGACAGATGGGTCAGGACAAAATTGTTTCTTTTTGCTGAGATACACAGGAAGCCGCGTTCATTTTGCCCTTGAGGAGACGTTATTCTCCTCTCGTTGCTTCGGCTGCAGGAAAATGAAAAAAAAAAAAACATACGAGGCAAAAAAAAAACCGAAAGGCGCGGGACCGACCAGCTGCCTTCAGCCGCCGAGCCCCAGCACCTTGACACACATAACAGCGTCCAATCACCTGTCCTGGCACGTCTCCGGCTCGCTCGCCAGAGAGAGATCTTGCCCTTGTGAATGTACCAAGAGCTTTGTGAGCCAACAAAAGAGCTGGGTGTTTGGGATGCTGAGTAATCCTAGCGCAATATCACGGCTAGTTTATGCGCAAAGCCTTTGTTGCCTTCGCATAGCGGGTGCTGCGTCACTGCCGCGACGCTCTATAAATATTCATGCATCGTATACAATGGCGTCCCGAAAACCTGAGAGGGAAAGCATTTTTTTTTTCATTTACAACAGGGAAGTTAACTGGTGTCTTGGAATGTGAATCAAACCCCGATGATTGTGTTTTTTTTTCAGCACGACCAAAAAAACAATTATTTCGTTTTCCCGTACAAATATATACAAGAATTAAAAAAAAAAAATTATTGAGCGCGCTTAACACGAGAAAATTGTTTGGGGGTTGGGTAAGAAACATATTTTTACTTTTAAAATGAGGCTTATTCATCTGATTTTTATCAAGAGTATAAATGTCAAAATTTATGTTAAGAGTAGTGGTCAAAAATGGCCCCAAATGAAATGAATGCGCTATATTTTAGGTTTTTATTAAATAGTTTATATTTTGGGGGGGATTTTATGATGCTAAATGAGCATAAAAAAAAACTGTGAACTGTAGTAAATCATGAATGCTTTGGAGCCAAGATGTAAGATTTTAAAAGGAGACACTTGGCAGATTATTGAGAAAAGTTCAAAAAGCCAAACTAAAGATGCGCAGGTTTGCCGTTATAAAAAATGTCAATTCATTTATTATTATTATTTAATGAACTGTGTGAAAACCAGCTATGAATCTAAACAAGGTTGTGTTCCGAATTTAAAGTTGGTATCTCAAAAAAACGAGCTTTCAGTGAGGGCTTGTCTGGGGCGCAGTACCAAACCTTTCCACTAGATGAAATTAGCGTCCTATTCATATCCGATGCGGTTCGTTTCGAAAATTTTGTCCATGATCGTGTTCATACACCAAGTGCCGAGACCTTTATTACGAGGCTTCAGAATGTGTAGATATTTGTAACGGGAAAACAAGAAAAATATCATCTTTCGCAGTGTACAAACGGGGAAGCCATTAATCGTTTTGCGTCAGAACTTTTTCAAAATCTGAAACTTTCCTTTCAGCGTCAGATTAAAAAAAGCGCTCTCGAACTTCGGCCCTCGGTGGTGTGGCCTACGCGTTTGTGCCGGTTCGTAAAAAAGCTGTGCAAGTACGGATTCTCCTTCTGTTGGAGTTCCTCTTCGGCTTTAATAAAGCGAAGATCAAACGAGAGAGCACAATGTACAAATTCACCTTTGTGCGCTCAGAGGGTCAATATACAAAGTCTGTCTACTCATCTTCATGTCTACAAGGTGGAAAATATATATATATGCTTTCTTTTTGATGTTTACTTCAATCGGTCTTTCAAATGTAACCTGACGTTTCGTCACTTTTGAGAACGCTGCGAGACGCTCGGCTCTAATTGGGAGTCGTTTTTATTCTAATTTTACGGGTGGAACGATGCAGTCATATAAATCATTCCCAAATGCTATATTTTAAAATCTATTAAAACTATTTGTGCGCGAGCGATAGCTCGTATTGTGTACAGTAAACACGGTAAAAACGGTAATACTGTAAAAGGTTTCCGCTCAAATATATTGTAATTTTCTGTGACTCGCAGCAGAATTTTCAGCATCATTACTCCAGTCACATAACTCTTCAGGAATCATTATGATATGCTGATTAAGAAACATTTCTTATGTTAGCATTCTTAGCGCTGTAGTTAATACCGAAACAACTATTAAGCAATTAAAAAAAAACAGATAAGCGTGTGTGTGTGTGTGTGGTTTTAGTAACCCAGTGACGCTAAAATAAAACTAAAAAGCTTTCATAGCATCACAACTTCACTTCATTTATATTCAATGTAACCTTCATAAATCTAAATATTTTTAAAGCATTTTTAAGCACTTAACACTTTTGTTTCATCAGTGCATGTGCTGAAAATTAATTTAAAAGCCCTAGTTTTTGTATTTTCGCTCCGATCAGTCGAGACTTTAAAATCGAGCCGTCTTCCAGATCTCTTAGTGTTCGCTGTTTCAGTCGAATAAAATGGGTTTTTACGGCAATCACTGGTTGAGATTCACCTGTAAATGAGTTTATGGCGCCTCAAAAAGTGCACATATCCCGCCTCAGGCGCCGTTTCAGTCTTCTACGAGAGCGAAAATCCACCTTTGACGGATTGTCCTGCATTTTCTATAGTTCACGGTGCCATATCGCCAGATTAGAGTTGAATGATGGCCGGCGCGACTCTGAGAATGAGAAATCGGTTTGACCGCACGAAATCCTGAGCCACCGCTGAGGAGAATTATAATTGAAAGGTCCGGCTGTAATAAACACGAGTGCGTTCATATTTCGTTCCCGCCGCCTTTTGTTATCGCACTCTAATGTTTTTCAAGGTCTGCGTTTGAGATTTTTTTGCATCACAAGCAGGGATAATTCAGGGAACTGTTTTCCATTGCCGTTGTGTTGAATCGGGTCTGACATCTCTGAAAAACCTCTTTTGCAGGTCCTTGTCAACATAGGAAACTATTTCACGCTGGACTCCGTCTTTCTTTGTCCCCGGAAAGGAATCTACAGCTTTAACTTCCACGTTATTAAAGTGTACCAGAGCCAGACTATACAAGTAAGCGCCGAGTACATGTCTAGCACAAAGAAAATATTTAATCAGCTTCATTTTAATATCGTGTTTGAGTTTCGTAATGAACGGGGGTTGGAGAAACAGGGAACTGGGCAACATTTGAAGCCTGGATAAATATTGCATTTTTATGTGTGTTCTCGGTTCTAAAGGTTTTACAGTACGCTTCATAGTCCATATTCCCATCAATTATTGCAACCGAAAAAGTTCAAAATAAATGTTTAACCATCTACATGAAATTAAATTCATTATTTATCACGCAGAAACGTCTAATACTCCCTTTTTTCGGTGCTTTTCGGAAAAACAAAGCAAAAAAAAAACAACTTTTTTCCCCATTATTGTATGCATATATTATTTATTAGAATTTAAGTATATTTAACACGATGTTCACTTTTGTTAAATATGTTTTTTATCACAAAATTGTACTGTAATTAGTATTTCGGTATTTTAATTATACAGTAATTCTTGCTTTTATAGAAATATCTTTAAGAATATTTTACAGTACATGAATTATCTTGTTAAATACAGTCTTCCACCATAAGTATTGCAATAATATTTGTACCTTTAAAAATGTATTTAATGTATCATTAAAACTATTTGAACGATATTAATAACATAAATGTAGCAATATAAATACAGGCCTTTATTATTATTAGGATATTAATGATATTATTAATTCATATTATATATTGCAATTTTCACGAATAACTGTAATCATAGTTATAATACCGCTGTAAAATATGTATATTTTTCTGTACATTTTAAATGCACTCCGGGTCGCAATGCAATGCCATTATGAATTACATGCAAGCTCAAGAGAGCTGCGAAAAATTCAGAAACAGTTGTTTTCTTCTCATAAACGTGGCCGCGTGAAATCACGTCCACTCGAGATCCCTGATTTGACTTTCTCTCTGGGTTCAGGTGAATTTAATGCTGAACGGAAAGCCAGTCATCTCTGCCTTCGCCGGGGACAAAGACGTCACTCGCGAAGCCGCCACCAACGGGGTCCTGCTGCACCTCAACAAAGAAGACAAGGTTTATCTCAAACTGGAGAAGGGCAATCTGGTAGGCGGATGGCAGTACTCCACCTTTTCCGGCTTTCTTGTTTTCCCGCTGTAAAGCGAGCGGGAAGACTGCCTCCGTTTCTGTCCAGTCGTCATCGTGTAACCGGCCCTTCAGCGTTAATTGGAGTTTTTCGAATGGAATCATAATTCCCGGACATCCGTTCAGCTGTCGTCTTTACGGACCGCTGGAAACTATTCATCAGCGACGGTGAATCTGGAGAGAGGACGTCTGCTTCGGTGCAATATCACTTTCCGCTGCAAGTCGGGGGTTTCGGCGCATCGCAGCGCGTTCGTTTATATCCTCGTGGACGTTTGCGTTGCTTTTCTTTAGCGTGTGGTTTTTAGCGAAATGATTATTATTATCTGTCAGCAAGGTCGTTTCCTCCCATAGGGGACGCGCGCGCGAAACCGTCTCGCCGCTTGGGGGGCGCAATATTTCGAAATACCTTGGCGGGCAAATTTAATGTGAACAAATACCGATTTTAAGTTGTTTTTATTTCTCGTTTTTGAGCGAGTACGCCTTTTCTGTGTACATTTGCAGTTAGTTTGGTCGAAAAAATGAAAATTTGCCCGAAAACGTTTTCGCCCTCAGGCCGTCAGTTTTGGAGAAACGTGGCATCGCTCGCGCACCATCGGATGCTCTGCAGCGAATGGGTGCCGTCAGAATGAGAGTCCAAACGGCTGATAAAAACATCACAGCGATCCACAAGACATCCACAGCACTCCAGTCCGTCGGTTAACATCTCATGAAGCAAAAAGCTGTGCGTTTGTAGTAAACAAATCCATCATTAAGGCGGTTTTAGCTACATACTGTCACTTCCAGCTAAAATACGAGTCCTCTATCCTAATAAACCTGAATTAAGAGAAAAATCTATACAAAACAAACCTTGCTTATAATAACTTTTCAGAAAGTCTAGATATGTTGGTGAGGACAACGCGTGCTTCTCAGATGTTAACCCGAGCGGTGTGTATTATCGTTTTGTTTTTATCAGCCATTTGGAGTCTCATTCTGACGGCACCCATTCACTGCAGTGCATCCACTGGTGAGAAAGTGATGCAATGCTACATTTCTCCAAAAAATGTTAAAGAAACAAATTCATCTACATCTTGGATTGCCCGAGGGTGGGTAAATATTCAGCTGTTTATTATTTTAGGGTGTTTTAAGTATTTAGTTCAGTATCAGTTAATGCTTTCATTTACAAGTGTTTCCATTTGTTTCTGGCAGTAATCCGTTAAATTAAAGAAGAACATTATGGTGGCCATATTTTAAATCATTATTAGTATCGATTAATCCGCGCGAGATCACACTGGGCATATATATATATATATATATATATATATATATATATATATATATATATGTATGTATATATATTTTCCAACATTCTTAATTTGCCTTGTAGGGAGGTTATGTTATTTTTTTCTTGTTAAAAATGACAAGATTAACAGATAAGAAGTACAAAAAGTTATTATTGATTTCAATCCGATTGCAAAAGAATAAAAGCTCATTTTCACCGTTAAGAGGTGTTAAAGGGAATATTTGAGTGCGATCCGTTCGGTGACTTCACAGGGAGTGTTACAGCACAGTTCACTTTAACGAAGTCTGCGGGAGCACATGACAAAGCACCGTGCCAATTAGCTCAGGCAAGCTGCTGTAACACTCTTCAATGAACTCACAACAAGCGTATCGCCGAACCGCTCATACGCTTTCCAAACGACTGGCTCTTACTCTGTGTGGTTGGACTCACGGATTCAGGCTGGTTAGTTCGGAAATCACGAATCTTTCTGAGACTTAATGACCGCAGGTGGTACATTTAAAGGGATAGCTCACACAAAAATGACAAATCATTTGCTCGTACTTATTTTAGTCCAAACCCATATCCTGTTCATTTTTAAGTATGATTCACAGTGAGAGAAAAAAGACAGAAAAGTACATTGTTTTACAAAAATGTGTCCATATCACTACAAGCCATAATACCGTGTGCAACCATTTTATGATTTTTTTAATAATTTGGAATTTAAATGAAAAAAATGGTTGACATAGTATACACACCATACCAGTTTTAATTTAGTTTAAATATAGTATTTCAAACTATTCTGAATTAGCTTTTATTTTACATTTCTATTGTAATTTTCATTGAACTGTACTAAAATTATTTGCATTAAAAGCAGCATGTGCTTTCGTCATTACATATATTTATATATTATTATATATAGTTTGTTTTTTATGCCATTAATTGCTATGGTAACATTTCAGATTTTCATTTACATTTTTTTATTTAATATTTATATTTTATTTCAGCATTTTTTTTCTGCATAATGGCACTATTGTTTTAAACTAAACTGCATATTTAACTCCAAATTTATTCCACAATTGTCCTCAATAAATAATGTACTATAAGTATGCTATATTTTTGTCACATTGACCCCGTTATGTTCACCGCAGGCCCCTTATTTAATATCACATCAGTGATTATTGTGCATTTTAAACCGAACTTTGTGTAAAACAGTCTAATGAAATCAAATAATGAACAAAGAGAGCAGAATGCATACGTTATTAACGGCACACAGGTTTGGATCGAGTAAATCTGTAGGCGGTTCAGATCTGTTATAATTAATGCAATCACAGGTTGACACCTAATCTAATAATTCAGAGAATTTAAGAATGCCCTACACGTCATTCAGCTAATGCATAAAGTGGCCCGTAAGGTGCAATAAAAGGAACATTTTCTACATGTCAATTGATTAAAACCGATGTTTTAATGAGAGATTAGCTTGACACCGAGTCAATTTCTTCAATGCTCGCACTTCAAAACCTTCAGCGGTGTTCATTAGCCGCGCTCCATCGGCTTCCCTGAAAAGCTTTTCACATTGTGACACAGGTCTTATTAGCATCTGATAGATTCTACCTTATTAATGTTTTTTTATTATTAAACAAACACGGTAGCGATTGATTAAAAAGTCAAGAAAGCGAACGTTCGGTCGACCATAAAAACCTCCCGTTTGAGCTCCGGTCAACTTTCAGATTCAGCTCAATCGTGGAGAACTGAACACCACGAGCCGCATGTAAAAATACCCCTCTGGCTTCTCACTCCGTATGCCAAACGTCGGCGTGTCTTTGTAAATATTTCGTTTTTATTCTCACCGTGTCGCTGTTTTTACACTGGATCTGCTAATACGAAGTGTCATATTTCACGAAAGACGGTTTGGCGTAATATCGCGAGTGGTTTGAACCCGACGTGTGGTCTGCAGTTCAAACCGTCTGCCGTTCACGTTTAACGGTTTAACGGGTCTTTTACAGCGGAGCAATGCTTGGGAAAATCGCACTGAAGTTTCTGAACCCACCCGGCAAGTACCTCAAAAACTCGTAACACTGTCTCGTTTTCATTTACGTCGAAAGCTTTTGTCATCATTTATATGTAAAATGCCTATTTTTATATCATTTAAGATATTTTATATCTGTGAGCGTTTTTTGTGTTCATGTGCATCACGGACGTCTGTGGGACTCATCGGGATCGAAGACTTTCGAGCGAAGACGTAATGGACCACAGAAAGACTTGCGAATACCTTTTGCTTCAATACCGAAACTCTGCTTTCTCTCATTTCTGAATGTCCGCGCCGAACGAGAGGCATTTAAGACTGAAATGGTTCTAAGCCTCCACAACAGCGGGAATCACGCAAACTGAAACGCATTAGAGGACAAGAGGGACCTTGATAATGAAAACGAGTCTGTGTCATCGATCGCTAATCACCGAAATGTGTTTGACCACATGGTTGGATTGTTGCCGATTTGAACAAAAAAAGCCTTTAAACCATCGTGTGTTTTCTGTCCAATTAAACCGAAGCATCTGTAATGAAAACGAGTCGCTGTTCATTTCATGGCTGGATTTGAAAAATCGCTCCGATCCTTAGAGTACATCGGATTATGTCTGGTGTTGTTCTGCACACGAGAGTATTTTATGCACGGTATTGTTTATCTGTGACGCCACATTCAAGGCTGCGAGATTAAATGGACTTTTGTTTGTTCAACTATCGTCATTCAAGCCTTTCTTATACGTTCCGCAACAAACCTTTTAGAGAAATACAAAAGCGTGCTGTTTAATGAGAAATTGACAGTTGTATTCGAAAGCTGTATTTTTTATTACTGATGGGTGCTCGCAGTGTATATTAGCTTTCACCCATAAATGTGAGATTTTTACTAGATGTAGATGACTTTGCTACATTAAGCATCGCTTTCTCAGCAATGGATGCTCTGCAGTGAATGGGTGCCGTCGGAACGAGAGTCTAAACAGCTGATAAAAACAATCCACGGCGCTCCAGTCCGTCGGTTATTGTCTTGCGAAGTTAAAAGCTGCATGTTTGTGAGAAACAAATTCATCATCAAGACGTTTTGAACTTCAAACATCGCCTCCAGCTAAAATGCAAGTCTTTTGCTCATAACATTGCATTCTCTGGTGGAAAAAGTCATCTGAGTCAGGAGAGAAATCTGCACAGATCAAGCACTGTTTATGAGCGATAACAGCTCAAAACAAGTTGTGTGTCAGTGGATTTTGATGTGAGAAGACAATAGGAGATGGACTTTTTCACTAGATGTGAAGCCTTATTATAAATAATAGTCTCGTTTTGTTTTGGCCAGAAGCAATGGTTAAAAGCACGCAGCTTCTTAATTCACAGGAACTGGAGTTATGTGGATTACTTGTGGATTATTGTGATGTTTTTATCAGCTGTTTGGACTCTCATTCTGACGGCACCCATTCGCTGCAGAGGATCCGTTGATGAGCAAGTGTTGTGATGCAACATTTCTCCAAACCTGATGAAGAAACAAACTCATCTACATCTCGGATGGTCTGAGGGGGAGTAGATTTTCAGCAAATTGTAATTTTCGGGTAGTCTAAGATGTAGTGATATTTACCGTTGTATTGCAATTGTCACAGAAGAAGCCAATCATTTCAATAGAAATGTATATTCGTCTTCACCTCAGGCTCAGTAGTCGGTCACTGACCCCAAAAATAATAATATCGGTTTGTAAGATGTGCTTCGTTTCACAGTGGACTTTTTCGCCATTCAATTTGGCTAATGCGTCTGCTTTAAACACAAGATAACATTTTATTTAGATTTTTAGATATTCTACTGACTACATATCAAATATTAGAGTATTAGTAGACTGTCTGCTTAATATCTTCTAACGCTATTTTGATGGGTCCACAACATACTATGACAAATACTATGAGACTATGAGAAAATCGAAGTATTAATATCTAATAATTAAAGTATATGTCAGCTTATTCTACTAACCCTTAACCTAGTTGCAAATGAATGAGAATTAGAAATGTAGTTGCTAAGTCACTTATAGTTAGTAGCATGTCTAAAGTGGACTATCACAATAAAGTGGAACCAAACAAAACACTAACCTTAAACTCAAGCCCTAGCAACTGCATAGCAACCACTCACGACATCCTAGCGTCCAGCAGGTGACGTTCTGCACGTGCAAACGCCAGCGTTTTCTTCAGCCCTGACCAAATCTTGACTTTCCGGCGTGACGTTAAAACCATTCCATTTATTCGTTAGTAAACACTTCTTGTTGCCAACACGGGAAATTAGACCGGCGAAAAAATCATTTGAGGAACCACACCGGGATGGTTAATCGCTGGGAAATAACGCTAATTAAAAATAGCGACCCACAATCGGTAGCGGTCCGTGAGGTATCCGGTTCATCACCTCGGACTGACCGCCGCGCGTACGTGTAATAAATCCTTTATAATCTGAGCGCTTTTAAAAGTTTCCCACTTAGCAGCCGGGGTGAACAGCGGCAGTCCAATTACTCTAAATATTAAATAACCCCCGAGCAACAGAAGCACGCCGGCGAAACGGACGCCTCCGTCCAGCAAGAGGCAATTCTGCACATTTCGCCGAATGACATTATGCGGAATCTGCACTTCCGTTTCTGAATAATTGGTCAATTTGGCCATTTTCCCCCCTCACGGTTCGAGAATGATAAATATGTTGTTGTGGAGGATGAACACAATGGCCCGCCGAGCGCCCGCCGGAAACCTCAGCAGGTAGGATGGATTTTACTGTGGGATGCTCGCAAAGTCCCTGTTTACTGGCCTCTCCTCATTTAATATTAAACACGGGAGTTATTAAAGCAACCTTCAACGAGTGCTACTAAAAAGCAACAGAGCCGGACTGAAAGAACGGAGATGAGAGAAAAGCTGTATAATGTTGAATTTCGAGACTCGAGGTATTGATTTGTCCGCCTGTCCGTCCGTGTGGCTGCCCACGCAACGCTTCCTCGATCCATAAATTCATTCGTCTGTCCTCTTTGAGCCGTCCCTAAGCATAATTGACAGAATATATATCACCGAGCGTCGAAAGCATCGTGGCAAAGTGCCATCCGAATACAAACAGAGGCCTCGCCGAAGAGTTTTGGGCACCGGTCCTGCTCAGTGCATCTGAGGAAATGAGGGGGTCCTTGGTAATTATTGTCATGAAAGAAATTATTCACAGCTGGCGCAATTAGTCAGGAATTATCAAGATTCATTATTCATGCTGCGAGCCTTGCATTGTGCAGGCAGCCAATTACACGACACCGTGTCCAGATTGCACAAAGATGCGTATAGGTATGCGTTCGGAGACGGGTGCGCAATTGTATTTAACAAATGCAATGCAATATTGTTATGCGTAATAATTAAGCGTAATGCGAATTTGCTGGAGCTCGCGCCTAACTGTTTATCATTCGGTTTGCGAATTCTTGGAATAGAAACTTTTAAAGCTGTCCTCGTTCACTTTCTTTGTATAGAAAAGGTGTTCTGCTTAACGTTTACGGAAGAAAGCAATGCAGATACGTCCAGCGCACTCAGGTCATGTTCGATTTGACCTCCTAAATGCTCTTTTTTTAACTTAGGGAAGGAATAAGCATTAAGCAACTTCAATATGTACATTTTCAAATGCATATTTTAAATATAGTTCAAAATTTGAAAAGGAAAATGTATCTAAATACATTTTTTAAATATATATTATAATATAAATATGTTTTAAAACTGTTAAAAATATATATTCCATGTATTTCACACAAACACACACACACACACACACACACAAAAAAAAATGAATTCACGTCACATCTGAAGAAAATATTTAGTGAGCATATAACATATTTGAATAAATGTAGTGAATAAAGTAATGGATAAAGCCTTAATGTAAGACTGGAAAAGAATATGCCCCTGAAAATACATTTAGAAACACGGTTAAAGGTTAAAAATATACATTTTAAATTTCAGTAATTATTTTGGAACTTCACTGTTTGCAACATATTTAAAACTTTTTGTCCCTATAGGAAATATATGGTGTTTTCCATATTGGAAGTTTTTATCTAAACAAAATTTCCGCAGAGGTCATTTAATAACCTTGGAATTTTCTAATCGGCTCACTTTTATTTCCAGGCCATAAGGAATTAGACTAAATTAAAAAGCTTTGGTTTGGATGCTTCCTGCCTAAATACGAGCTAGAAATATTTCACTGTATCTTCCAGCAACTCCAAACGGAGAGACTTTTATTGATTTAACGTTCATTTGGCTAGTAGGCCTACAGTACAATAATTCCCCAGAATTCTTAGAAAAACAAAAAAGAAAAGTAAAAAAACTTGACTCTGGGTTTAGACTGTGAAAATTACTCATTTGCTGTGGCATAAAATAGGCCTCATGTTTGTGGTCTCAGATTTTCAAAATCTTATAAGGTTAAAAAAATATTTTAGTGTGCACCCAGCCTAAAAGCCACGGTATGGACTTGAGTACATTTCATAAATGAGGTTTTTAATTATCGCAGTAGCCATTTTTGCTTTAGTCGCAGAGCTCCACCTGAAGCATGCCGTCAGTGCGAAATCCCACAGTTTTTTCGACCTTTTAAACGCACAGGAATTAATAACTGTAATCATTAGTTTCTTCTCAAGTTTATCGGGCATCCTGGAGAAATTCAGCAAAAGAACCCATCCGAATGAAGCGGTTTCCACTGTGTTTCAGAAATCAGCCCTCGAGAGCTCTGTGGGAGGACGCTGTTGACATTTAATACTCCCGAGTTCCCTTCTAACCTCCGTCAAAAGTAAAGAGGGCAGTCTGACCGCCCGCCAAATATTACATAGTCTGCTCAACAAAGATGAGCTGTCGTGAATATGAGTCTGGAGTTTTCCATAAAGGTTGGCACGGATGATTGGCACCCGTGCATTTTTATTATTATGGGTTTGTAGTTTGAGCTTATAGATGGAACATGTCAAGGTAAGGGGCGACGTTCGGAATGATTGTAACGGAACAGACACTGCTCATGAGACGCTTTCAGATGCTGGATGGAAGACATAATGACTCTGGACAGAAATGCTTCTAATTTTTCAGACTACCGTCAATCACGGCGCCGTGGCTTTTGATACTCGGATAAAGAAGCTTTTAATGCGAGTTCTGTATTGGTTTGTGTGAAGTCGAAGAAAGCGAGCTGAGATTCATGATGTAACACGCAGGACATTCTGTAAATCAAAATATTAACAAAGAGATGATTATGTAACCTTGACGCAGAGCGGCGAAAGAATGCCGCCATTGTTAAATATTTTAAAATGTGTTTAAAAAATTGCAGTGGGAAAAATAAAACTGAAATATTTCGGAATGTGTGTGTGTGAGTGTAATTCGTCATGCTTGTATGCATAATATGTATATGTGTGTATGTATATTTATATATGTGTGTGTGTGTGTATATATATATATATATATATATATATATATATATATATATATATATATATATATATATATATATATATATACACACGCACACACACACACACACACACACACACACACACACGTATATATATTCAAGTCGAACACACCTGCTTCCCTTTTGTTGAACGACTATGAGTGCTAAGAGTTGCTAACAGCTAGCACCGAGCGCAAGTTATTTTGTTAGCCGTGTTTACTTTTTGATGCGAGTAAAGGGACATGGCCTGACAGACGCACGGACTTCATTACAAGTGACAGGTGAGTGCTTTATTATTTATTAAGAACTGTATCGTGCACGTTGTTGTGGAGGTGTACGTGCACGTCCAGCGTTTGCGCGGTTTTTCTGCTTCGGGTCATCTTCACGTCATTTTAAAGTGACGTGCACGTGCATTGGCGGAACGCTTTTACTGACCACGCAGGGAACTTCACCTAAGCCTACTGTTGAAACTGTTGACCAGCCGTCATTGTTGTAGAGAGCCTGCATGCGGCATTAGTAGATACAGCTGCTCACTATTAATCCAAATAAATATGCAGTTGACAGAACGACTTTCTGTTTTGCTCTAAACAGAGGATAGTTTTGATATGCTCCCAGAAATGATGAATAGTAACGGCAAAAAATATTGTTCGCCATTGGATTTAGATGTGCATCATGTATTGTGCCAGTGCCACCCTAATATGTTTACTGGCCCCATACGAAAAATCCTAGAGGCGCCAAAAATTAGCCTGATTATCTTGTGTACCCAATGAAACTTCAGGAGTTTTAATTATTTGCGGCTGCATTGGTAATAAGCATGAAGTTGTAGTTCAGTTCTTTTGGTCCAAACCAAAATTAAAACCGCCTACATTTAAACCAAACTGGTATTACGGCTTTTTACCGATGTTATTTTGCAATGGTATACACTGATGAGGCCTGTCCAAAACTTTGCTGTGTTCTGGACTGCATGCATTCGTTGTCGGTGTGTATTTTTACCAGCTGAAAACTCACAGAGTTTATAAAACACAAGAGAAAGTGCGATTCGAAACGTAGGTCTACTGAACTTCAATGGACAACACCTACCAGGTATTCTTCATCATCACATCCTGTTTAGTTTTCTAGATCGTCGGTCTTTTGTGTATTTTGCAGTAAAATTTCAGTATTATTAGTTTCATTCACGGTTCATGTGATTTAGTAGCAATTTGCCCTTCAGCTTAAGACAAGACATAAAATATAAAGAATATTTCCCCTGCTTTAGCACAGAACTTTGGATAGTTTCAGTATCAATCGACCAATTTTTCAAGTTTTAGAGCAAGATTTTTGTTTATGTAAACTTTAGATGGCAGGAAACACAATATATTTTTATTTCAGTGTAATTGTGTTTTTTTTAATTATTGCATGGCGAAATCTTTGATTGATCTAAACGACGGCAATCAAAACCATTTTACAGATTAACACCAGTGCATTTGTTTCTCTTGCTCAAGTCCAAAACGTAAAGGCATGCTTACCTGTCTAATATATTCAGGTAACGCATCTAAATTCATTTACCGTCTTTCGATAGTCATCCAGAACATCAAGACCGATGTGGGAATCTTCGGGGGATGTACTTGTTTGGCATATAATTATCTTCCTCTGATTTTCAAATTAGTTTTCATAGCAAAACTAATAATAATAGACAGTGCTGGATCATGAAAGATTAGATTTGCTTGTCTGGAGACAGCCAAGAGACAGCCTGTTCTATATTCAAATCATACGAGACTCCCACCCACTGCTTTAAAAACACCAAGAAATAAAAACACTTGTAAGGCAATTAAAGAGATAATATATGCTCAGGTTTTCAGGGAAGGATTTATCCACGGCTGGCTTCTTTACTGTTAATAATTCTGAATGCAGATATTTCACTTTTTTTTTTAAATCAGCTGAAAGCCCTTTGCAAATGAAATGTTTAACGCATTATAGGGCTGTCCGACTCATTTTAGTTTTCCTTTATGCCACAGACTTCTTGAAAACCATTTAATTTGATAATAAACTATTTATTCATTCAATCAAATATTTATTATTTTTTTAAATTATTTTACTGTTTAATTATAGTTAGATTCAGTTTTATTTGATGCCGTTTATTTATGTAGTGTTTTTATTAACATTTCTAACCTTTATATTCTTTTAATTTTATTTTCAAGTCTAGTTTTAGCCAAGTATAACACCCCTTTATCCATTCATTTCTTTATTGATTGAACATCAGCATATATTGTTATAATATTATCATGAAAGGTAAAAATCTGTAACTTGCGAAAGTTGTTTCAAAGAGCTTAACCTTTGCAGTTACGGAATTAATTTTTTTTTTTTTTTTTTTTTTTTTACCGCCGCGAAATATTTTATGCGCTCCAATTATTTCCCAACACTCCCCTCTAGTACACAAGTATTTCATTCAGCCGTGATGGTAAATCCTTGAACGCTTTTCTTGGAGATTTCTCCGGTTTCCACGGAAACCTATCGAGAGAAAAAAACCGGGTTGATCGAGCCTTTGAGATGCAAGGACGGCGGAGTCAGCGGAGTCATTGACTTGTGAGGCGCACGGAGAACTAAGCGAGGAATCGGTCGCCCCTGAGGTTTCCCTCCGTGAGCAAACATGCTTTGTCTGCTCCCTTTATGATAAATGACACCTGTGTCTCATCCGATAATCAAAAGCTATATATGGCAGACCATAAACTGGCCTTGGAATAGCCTGAGGACGGAGGGATAGCGTGTAACGCG
>NW_025047824.1:1697500-1727500 GCF_018831695.1 Puntigrus tetrazona
GTATTATTCAAATTAATTTGAAAAAATAATAATTATTATTATAGTTATACAAATTATACTTATAATAAGAAATATGTCTTATTAATCAGCATTCTTATAGTTCTCGAACATTGCCATCAACATAAAATAAATAGAACGAATGAATACCTGAACAAATAAATACACACAAACAAACAAACAAATATATAATTAAAACTAAAGAATTATAAAGCAGGACTTTCCATTAAAATCTCTTTCGTCTGGTTTCAACAGAGCAAAAAAAGCTGGATTTCTGTAAATCCGTTTTTGGAAATGTCATAAAAAGCAGACCGCCGAGAGAGAATATGTTTGAGGAGAATAAAAGAAGATAAAAACAGAAGAAGAGGCCAAAAGTGAGGGATGAACACTTTATCTCTCCTGTCAAATTCAGAATGCGATCCATCACTGGGGGAAAGAAAAGTTTTTTGGCAGACGGACACTTTCCATTTTAATCCCGGAAAAAAAGTGACTTGTGCCCCTTTCGCTGAGACAAATATCCATAACTTTTTTTTTTTTTTTATCCTTTTGGGATGTTTGAGGTGAAGGGGAGAATGTAAATGAGTTCATTCAAGCATGCAGGAACAGAAGACGAGTAAATGAATAGCAGGTGTGAACTTTGACCTACAGAGTCTTCTCAGGGATGCTAACGATCAAGAAAGTAGGATTATTATTTGGTTTAAATAAAACCTTTTAACTAAACGGAAACATTTGGGCCCCGTTTCATAGACAGATCTTGGACTAAGCCAGGATTAGGGCATATTTTTATTAACATTCCTTAGAAAAAACAGCTCATACTTGCACTTTAGTCTGGAACGAGGCTTAAGTCTTGTTTGTGAAACCAGGGTTTTTTTAAAAAAAATTAAAACTTTAATTGAGAAAAGGTGCATTAAATTAATCGAAAGGGACATTAATAACGTCTCAGTGAAACGTTTTTGAGCTTTATGTTTATCAAGGAATCCTTAAAATGCATCGCCCTTTTAGCAAAAATATTCAGCAGCATAATAATAATTTCTCGAGCGGATTTCTGAAGGATCGTGCAACACTGAAGGTCCAGCTGTGCGTCTCAGAAAGAAATGAAAACGTATTTAAATCGAAATTGCAGTGATATTTCATGAAATGACCGCTTTATGTGTTTTTGATGGGTATATGCGGCAAAAAAAAGGTCTTTTAAAACTGGAGTGTACTTCGAGTCGAGCGGTAAACTAAAGTCTTGTTCTGTCGCCTGCGAAAATTGTGCTGCGTTATCAGTTTGAAACGGGACAGATTTACACCCAGACAGTAAACATCACCCTTATCTTCATGTCTGAATCTTAAAGTTTGTGTCTCAACTGAACGTGTGACCTCAAAAGAGAACAACTGCGTAGATGCATGCATACGAGCAAATAAATGTCCATGCAGCTAAAAATATATAAACCATTTCTTTAGGACCAGCTCGGCATATTTAACACTAAATGTGCGATGTTTTGTTTTATTTAAACTCTTTATTTTTTGCATAGCAACAAACATTTTTGCACACTATAATGACTGCCATGTATTTAAAATGTGTTAAAAAATTCATTATTAATTGAATAAGCAATTGAAAACGATGCATGCAGATGGCGCCATTTTTTTTTTTATTAGATAAACTGTTTTGTATGTACCTTTTTATGCTTAGATCAGCAGAAAGGCTTTGAAATCATCGATTAAAACAGATTAAGTGGGTATTTTGTTTGTATGTTAACATACTGTACTGCATAGTAGTAAAAAAGCATTGGTATTAGGTGGCCTACTATGTACTTGCATTTAAATAAATAATTTGGTACAATGCACTTATTGTTTAAATCAGTGTTTTTACATTGTGCTTATATAAAAAAAGAACACCTACAGTTATAATTACACTTTAACCTACCCACATGACCAAACCTATCCTAACCTTACCAGTATCTCACCTCAATAGCAGCAAAAGTGTTAGTGCAATACAATATGACTTGATATTAGTGCATAGTAGCTAAGGCCACCTAATATAAAGTGTGACCCGAAACTTAAATACTGTATTGCTTACACCAGATATTTTAGAAGGAACCTCTTTGAAGGAATCGAAAGAACCGATATACTTCATTGGATTCTGCACATTATTCATGCCAATTAAAGTCATCTGATTTTCATGCAAACGCATAAACAGGTGCTCACAGCCGGATCAGGCACGGATAAAAAATGCACAGCTTACTATAGTGTGATTCTCACACACACACTCACACACACACACACACACACACACACACACACGCACGCACGCAGCAGGTGTAACCGCTGGCGAGGGAATCACAACCCAGTGCACAAGTGGGCAATGTGATTGCACATTTTACTGATGAATACAGTAAAACTATCCTTGAGTAATGTAATCAAATGACAATGTCTGTCACGCTGATTATTTAGTGGTGAAAATTAGCATGCCATCTAATTATCCATAAAATTATAGGGAGAACAGCGTGTGGGGAAACCGAGCCGTCGCTCAGCCAGAAATGGCAGTTAGTGAAACCTGCGAAGTGCAGAAAAACATGCAAATGTGGAGCAACTAGTGTAAGCATGAGCCGCACTTCACGTCAGCATATGCAGATGTTTAACAAAGCCAGAAACCGAGACCTCGCACAAGCTGATTTTGCGCTTATTCTTCTGTATGTCTTCTGTGGCAGCTCGGTATTCAAGTTTACAGTGAGGATCACGCGGAAAACTTAGTTTAGCTTTAGAACAAAGCTATGGAAGAAAAACGGGGACGGGGATATTTGAGCGATGTAAAAGGGCGTCGCGAGATGTATTGTGAAAAAATGTTTTGAGAGATCAATGCAGAATTGTGAGAAAGTTTAATTTAGAATCGTGAGGCATAAATTAACAATTGTGAGAAATAAATATAAATATGGTATGAGTTTAGAACAGAGATTGAAATACATTTATTGTGAGATGCAAGTGTAAAATTCTGAGGGGGAAAAAAGACAAAAAAAAAGGACAACTTAGAAATGCGAAAAAAAAATTTTTTTTTATTCTGAGATAAAAATGTAGAATTGTGAGAAAAAGATAATTGATATATGCATTTAGAATGGTGAGAAATGGAATTCTGAGATGCGAATGTAGAACTGTGGGAGAAAAATACAGAATTCTAAGATACTCATTTAGAAAAAAACATTCTTAGAAATTTAGAACTGTGACAAAAATAGAATTCTAATAAATACATTTTAGAAATCTGATTGTACAGATACAGAAATGTGGAACAAAATAATTTTTGTGAGAAGTGTAAAATTATAGTAAAAAATAATAAATATCCATCTATTTTTACTGTACTATAGTTTTGAATCAAATATAAAGACAATGGCAAAAAACTGAGTATGTTTTTGCCGAATGCCGTATTTCCCAACAAAAATTCTAGAACAAACAACAAAAAATAACATTCTAGAATGAAGATTTTCCTCTAACATCTCTTCTTTTTTTATTTCTCGGCGTGATGATGCAGTTAATTGACCTGTGATGTAGAGCACTCCAGCGATTACATTCAGATTTGAATGCCTTTTCCTATTCAAATTATCAGCATCTCGCTCAAGTGATTCCTGCTGGGTGAATCTCTACGAGAGGTTCATTTTTTTCTTGCATGCTGTGATCTTAAAATTAAACACATGTTCATTAACTTGATGACTGGTTTGCTACTGTTAGAATTTCAGGCAAAAGAATTCTTAAACTTTTCTAATGAAAGAAGGGTGTGTATGTGTGTATATATATATATATATATATGTGTGTGTGTGTGTGTGTGTAAAATATAACACTTATTTGTAATTATTAATTAAATATATTGTGTCTAATAAATATATATATATATATATATATATATATATATATATATATATATATATATATATATATATATATATATAGTATAAAGTATAAAACAATTACAATATTTATTGCAAAAATACATATATGAATCATTAATTAAAAAAAAAGCTTTAAATTAAATAAAAATGTTTTAAAAAACGTTCGTTTTCAGACATCACTAATGATGAATATTGCTAGTTTTGGTTAGTCAGTGCAAAATCTAAGATGTTGTTTCGTGATCACTTCCCATCTAGACGTGCAGAGTGCTCTTCACATACCGACGAACAGGGCAATTATTTATTTCAGATTTTTATTTGATTATTGTAATCAGCTCGAGCTGTTCAAGTAGGTAGACTGCTCTGAGAAGCCCTTCAGCGCACTCCATTGACACTCGACTAATCAGGGCTTTGCTCTCTTGAGCTCTCACCTCTGAGATGATCGCGACTCTCGGCAAACGCTAGTGTTAGACGCTGTGTGCTTTGTGCGTTAGGTGCTAATTTAGGCTCTGTTTGAAATGCATAGAAATTATTGTAGGTGCTGGAAGTCTGCAGTTGCGCAAAGTTCGAAGCATGAAGTTTTCAAATCGGAGTAAGCCAGTCAGAGGAAGTCCAAAAGCAAATATCACCACCGGATTGACGTGACTTCCTCCATGTCGATGGTTCTTTTGGTAAAAATAGTGAGCTGTCCACATAAGCAGTGTTTTAAAGGTATACTTAAATCTAAAAAAATGCAGGCCATCCAAAATGTGGTTGAGTTTGTTTCTTCATAAGAGCAGATGGGTCTTATGCGGTGAATGGGTGCCGTCAGCAAATGAGATCACCAACAGTAATCGGCGTCAAAGATGAGTGATTTGAAGAAGTTTAGCATTTCGTCATATACTCGCGAGTAGATCCTTTGCAGTGAATGGGTGCCGTCAGAATGAGAGTCCAGCTAATGAGATCACCAAAGTAATCGACCTCAAAGATGAGTGATTTGAAGAAGTTTAGCATTTCGTCATATACTCGCGAGTAGATCCTTTGCAGTGAATGGGTGCCGTCAGAATGAGAGTCCAGCTAATGAGATCAACAAAGTAATTGACTTCAAAGATGAGTGATTTGAAGAAGTTTAGCATTTCCTCATATACTCGCGAGTAGATCCTTTGCAGTGAATGGGTGCCGTCAGAATGAGAGTCCAGCTAATGAGATCAACAAAGTAATCGACTTCAAAGATGAGTGATTTGAAGAAGTTTAGCAGTTCGTCAATTACTAGCGCGTAGATCCTCTGCAGTGAATGGGTGCCGTCAGAATGAGAGACCAAACAGCTGTACAAACATCACAATAATCCACACCACCACACCAAAAAACTTTTATGCTTACAATAATAAAATCCATCATTAAGGCATTTTAACTAGCCAAAATTTGAGTCCATTATAAAACTTCCTCCGGTGAAAAAGTCCCGTTGTTCTCTCACATCAAAATCCACTGAGATATTTTTGTGTTCTGAGCTTTTTGGGGTTGTTTTTGCATGTAAATGGAGATTGGTCTGTGCATATTTCTCTCCTGATTCAAACGAAACGTCTTTTTGGCTCAAAATATTATGAATAGAGAGGCCTTACAAAACAAGTTAAAACGTCTTAATGATGGACAAACATGCACCTTTATAATATTCTAGTAACATGCATGCTAATAAGCAACTAATACGCGTAACTGTAAAATAAAGTGTTCCCGTGATGTTTTCATAAACTCATTCAGCTCGTTCAGCTCATGACGGCACCCATTCACCGCAGAGGATCCAACGGTGAGCACATAATGCTGCATTTCCACAGCCACATCCAAGGTGTGGAAATGCAGCATTATGTGCTCACTGGTGGATCCTCTGCGGTGAATGGGTGCCGTCATGAGCTGAACGAGCCGAACGTCATGGCCTGAGGGTTTTTTCATAGCTTTAAAGAGTACAATTTCAACAAATGAAATATTTTTTTGGCTGAGCTATTCCTTTAAGCCCACGTGCTCCATTAAATGCACCATTACAGGCTTTTCGCGCGCCCTCCGTGCCATTTTACCCACTCATTTCAGTCAAATAACATGCGACGGTTTCAGTTTTTAGAAATCTCGAGAGTCCCATGTCGAGATATTTTCATCTTCACAAATGAATGTAGGTTCGGCGCTCCGTCATTAAATCAGAGAACCGCTGACTCACTGAACCCAAAATAACGGCTGCCAAGGTCAGCGTCAGATCCTCTTCAAATATGCCATAAGAGCGACAAGTGACGGAATATATTACAGCAGGCCTCCGAAGAGCGTGCTGTCAGCGTTTTCCACACGGATTTGCAAGTATTACACATTATGTGAATTACAGCGCATGTTAAGTATGGCAATGAATATCATTGGAGGGGATCGGCAGATTTAAAATATGTATTAACACAATTAATCTTAAAAACTTGCTGAGTTTCCTATTCCGGATGTGGTACGTCTGTCACCCGAAATCGAGTTTGAAAGTCGCAGATGTCTCAGTTTTCCGAGTTACGGCGAGCAGTCGAGTGTTAAACCAAACGTTATCGGGTGGAACATTAATGCGTTAACCCTAATATTGAACTGAGAAATGAATATGGGAAGTAGCTTACCCAATACGTGTCAGGTGTGTTCCTCCTAACGCTTTAATGATTCTGTGCATTGTCTGAATTTTCAGCCTTGGCAAGCAGATGTCCAAGAACGCTGTATGCGTTCGTGTTTTTGGGGCCAAACAGAGACAAATTGCAGCTTGGCATGGCGTTGTGCATCTGTGATTTCGGGAACAGGTGTTAACAGACCTGAAGGTGCATTTTTATTCGACATCAATGGTAGAAACACAACCCGTGCAGGTTTTCCGCCGCAGACTAATGTAAATTAATGACCATGCGGCGTGAAAAACACCCTCGTTCCATTTTTCACAATGCATTCGCTAAAATACACTAGATGCGTTTTTGACTTATAGACGTTGACTTTAAATGTTTCTGCGTCTGTGTTATGAAACGTCAAGCCGTTTCCAGAATGAGCCGCTAAGTATGAATGGTGTGAAAACTAAATAATAAAGAATATAACTATAATAAGTATATTAAAAATTATATTTAAAAAAACTAATTAAACATATATATATATATATATATATGTGTGTGTGTATATATATATATATATATATGTGTATATATATATATATATATATATATATATATATATATATATATATATATGTATATATATATATATATATATATATATATATATATATATATATATATATATAAAAATCTGTCCAGTGTTTTATTTTTGTATCCTTTATATACTATTATAGTTTTTATAAATATTTTAAATCTGTTTTTGTGTTTTTACAATCACTTTATTTTATTAAAACAAACAAAAATAAATTCAAACATAAAATTCAAGCATAAAACTAAAAATAACGTCAAATTATTAATTCATTTATATTTAGGTATTTTTCTGTTTTCATTTTAATTAATTAAAAAAGAAAATAAATGAAAACATCACAAAAATATTCACTGCGTTATTTTGGTATAACTGATATTACACCATTGAACCCTTACAGTTCGTATAATACATTTAATACATTTTTATATTTTCAGTTTTCATTTTAATTTTGGATGGCTTTTTTGACATTTAATTATTTTTTTTCTACATTTATGTTGATATACGTTGCATTTATTTTAGTATGTGAGGTTAAACTAAATTCAAAGCTTGGAAAAAGGTAAAAAAGGTTATTTTTATTTTATTTTTACTGTGATAACCTTACAGTATAATGAAAACCATACTAAACCTGTTAAACATATTGTATCGATTTAACCATAAAAATTTTTTTTTGTGAATTTATATAACGTCAATCTGAGTGAAATGTGACTTGGACACTTTTTTTAATTTTTTTTTTTACAAATAAACCGCTGCATTGATATACCTCAAATCAAAGCTGCATTTACTTCTCATTTCCATGCACTTACATTTTGAGAGCTGGACCGGGTTAATCCAGCTGGGTGTTTGGGAATGACCCTCCCGCAAGCAACCGAGCAGTTCGAGATCTTGTATCCCATGCTAGGCTAGTTTTGGCCCTCCAGAGCCCTCAATGCAATCAGCTCAGCTTCCAGCGGCGGGTCCCTGCAGAGACCCGGAGCTGCGTAGGTGAAGAAGGCTGAGAGCGAGAAAGAGGAACCCGCTAATAATATACTCTTAGATCACCTACGCCGAGGCACTTTTGGGCAAATGAGCTTTTCATTTGGCTTTCAGAAATCGGAGCTCGTCACGGTGTGTGGACGGCGCATGCTAAACGCTGTCACGGACCGCCGCTTTGAGGAAAACGGGTCTATAACGCGTTCGAGGATGAGACGAAACGTGCTTTTAAACATCCAAGAGAGAGCCGTTTCACTCCTGTGATTGAGTGCGTAAATATAGTACAGTAAAAAGCGCTTATTTCTCTTTTTCTTTTTAAAATTAGAAATATTTCAGTAGAGCTAAAGTGCTAAACTAGTGTGGGTTTACGGCTGTAGTTTTTGCACGCGTTTTATTTTTCATTTCGAATTACATTTTTTTGGTAACACTTCAGAATGGGTCACCCTCGATAACTGCGACTTTTTAATTCAATCTTAATTTGCTGCTCATTAACAGTTAGTAATGTCGTTACGTTTATGCATCGGTAGAATAAGGTCATGTCGAATAAGACATGAATATGTGCTTAATTAGCACTAAATATGGCTAATATTCTAGTAATATGCGAGCTGATAAGCAGCTAATAGGTTTTATCATAATATAAAATACGACCAAATTTGAATATTTTTCATTTTCATTGTAATGTCACTCTAAGATCCGGTCATTTTGTTGTTTGTCATTAAAAAAAAAAAATAAAATAAAATAATAAAAATTATTAAAAAATAAAATAAAATTGAATTGATAAATAAAATTTTATTTCAGTAGTTATTTTACTACATCACGTTTAAATTATAGATACTGAAAAACAACAAAAAACATTTATCGGTGTTTTTATTTGATCAATGTTCTATTTATTTGTTGTTTGTCATTAAAAAAGTACAATATTAAAAATTATTAAAAATAAAATAAAATTGAATTGATGAATAAAATTTTATTTCAGTAGTTATTTTACTACATCGAGTTTAAATTATAGATACTGAAAAACAACAAAAAAACATTTATCTGTGTTTTTATTTGATCAATATTCTATTTATTTGTTATTATTATTATTAGTATTATTATTATAACTGTGTCTCAGACTCACCGTTTTTTTTTAATAATAAGAAATTATTTTTACTCAGCAAATATTAAACTCAATAAAAGTGGCAGTCATTAAAAGTTACAAGACATTTCTATAATGAACGCCGAACTTTCCATTCAGAGAACGTTGAAAATATTTTCATCACGCTGAAATGTCGAATATATAATTTTCACCAAAATATTAGGCAGCTCAGCCGTCAGCATTGATAATAATAAGTTGTAAAATGCTTCAAATCGGCGAAATAAAATGATTTTTGAAGGATCGATGCTGGAGTAATGTTGCTGAACCTTTCAAGAATAAATTACATTTTAAAATATATTCAAATAGAAAACAGCTTGTTTAAAAGAGAATAATATTTCCCAATATTACAATCCACCCACCTCTAAACAGAATGGATGGAGGTGGTTGGCGAGAAGGAGCTGATATGTAAAAGGATTAGTGATGCAAGCTGAGAAAGAAAGTTGGCAAGGTGTTTTGATGAAAGATTATAAAGATAACCATTTTTAATTTGAATTAGCATGCATCGATGAATCATTCGCAATGAGACCGGGAACATGCATTTAGAAAGAACGCAGAATCGGTTGACTTTGAGCCTTCATTAAAGAGCTGAATAGACTGATTGAGCGCGCTCCGTGGCTTCTTTGAGATGCGTGTAGAACAAGGTAAATTCATGCAGAAAGCAGCTGAAGATCAAGATCAAGTTCATGGGCTGCCGTCGGAAAAAAGAAGAAGAAGAAGAAGTTTATTCTGCCTCCACGAGAACGCACAAAGCCACGTAACCAAGGTGACAGCTATGAGGCATTATACTAATTTCATAATAAATACCACCGTGTTTAGCATATTCAGTAGTTGTGATGAGCCATGCACAGACAGATTTGCACTTCTGGGAAATATTGCAACCCTTGAAGACACAATTCAGCCTGAGGTAAAGCTTTTTTTTTTCTAAGTCTTTGCAGGAGAAAGAAAATCCGTTTGAATTTTTAGGCCTTTTTTTTTTTTTTAAAGTAGCTTAAACATCTAACTTTGCACAGATACAGATAGAAATACTAGGGGAAATAAAGTTAATTACAGCTTTTTATCTTGCAATTTAGAAGTGCGATTTGTAAACATAATTCATATAAGAGGGTGAAAAAACTCAGAATTCTACGTTCACCTCACAATTTCAATAAGCTGAACTTCATATGTTATATTTATAAATGTATTTCTCACAATTTTTACTTTATTTCGTAAAAATTAACCTTTTTGATTTTATTTCCGAGTATATATTTGGCAGTTCTGATTTGATTTCTCAAATTCAGATGGAGTGTATATATTTCTCAATTCTGATTTTATTTATTTATTTATTTTTTGTAAAAGTTTATTTTACTTTTTGTAAAAGTCAGTTTCTGAGTGTATGTCTTTTTTTATTTTCCTCTTTTATTATATTTTATTTATTAATATATTAATAAACGCTATATATATATATATATATATATATATATATATATATATATATATATATATATATAATTTTATTTTAATTTTTTGTAAAGGAAATGAGCAGAAACACACTTGAATAAAATACAGATAAAAAGCAGATAAATAATTTTCCTCTTTTTATTATATATTATTTATTAATTAATATATTAATAAATGTTTATATATATATATATATATATATATATATATAATTTTTATTTACATTTTTTTGTAAAGGAAATGAGCAGAAACACTTGAATAAAATACAGATAAACAGCAGATAAATGAAATCAAACAAAATTATTTTTATAAAATGATAATTATTCCTCACGTGTCTTGCTTTCCGAGACAAATATATAAACATTATTAAATCGAGACACACTTGAGAAGCAAAAGATAAATCAAACCGTTAATTGCCAGTGGTTTCAAAAAAATGAAACGTTTCCCTTCCGATGTCATTTATTTTTCTGACCCCACCGAGAGAGATATATTCACGAAGTCGCATCATTTCGAGAGAGCAGGACTAAATGTTTGAGGCAACCTTAAACGCATCTTAATTTAAAGACGATTAGATATGCGTGCGAGGAAACGCGTCTAAATGAGCGCTTCTTAGAGGGCCGTCTACTCAAAAAAATCCTCCTCTAAGCGCCTCCGTAGCATAATAATTTGCGCTTCAAAACCCATATCACCCCGGGTGGCGTATCAGCCAGTCAATAAGATCCCAGACAAACACGGCTCAGTAAATAAGCTGAAGTGATTCCATCACGCTAGCGTTTATTTGCGCGGATCTCCACGACCCGCGAGCCAAACCGAGGTAAAGATTCACGAAAGCAGCCCGCTTTCGGCAGGGAACCGCCCGGGTCGATGCCATGACAACGCTCTGAATAAGAGCCCTCCTGCCCTGTGAAGCGCTCGCCATCTCTCTGGGCAGAGCGTGCGCTACGTGACTCCGGTTTCAAGTGGGTTTTCAAAGAGAATGAAAAGAGGTTGTTCGCTCTTTATGGGCGTAATGACTCACACCGCGCTCAGAAATGAAAGTTCAGCGTCTGATCGCGTCGCCGCCTGAACTTACGACTTGTAGGGAAAAAAAAGAATTGCTAGTTAGTAATGGAATTTAAGTGCTGCTGTCGGGATTGATGGCATGCAAAATAAAAGTGAGCGTACCTTGTATATTTATTAGGGGTGAGAGATGGAAAAAATCAATTGCATTTTTAGTTTTATATAGACAGATATTTTTTAAAATAATATTTTTCATTGATGTTGCTCGCTAAAATGCCATTCAGTGTAATAATGTTGTCAGGCATATTTACAACAAAAATCAATTTATTGAAAATCGAATTATTTTCACCCTAAATGTTTTTTTTTACTCTTTTTAATTTAAATTTAATACGCTTCCTATTCTTTTATATACTTCAATAAGTCCGAATAAACATGTTGTTTGAATTTTTACGTAAATATTGTGTAACGGTACTGAATGACAACGTAACATTAATTTAACCACATTTTGAACTTTTTTTTAAACAATATTTAAATGCTTTAAAGCGCTTTCTATGGACATAGAATGGCTGTTGAGTCCATATAAGAAAATATATAATAAAAATATAAATAAAATTCTTATAACAAACTGGGAAGGAACAGCATGATTTTTTTGCTTATATTTAAATTCTCTAGAACTATGAAATATATACTAAAATAGAAACTGTAGAAATTATTACATATAAAAAAGGAAATGCAGGGGATTTGAGGAAAAGCTATACATTTAAAAATGTAAACAAAATTAAACTTAAATTAATAAAAACAAATGAAACACTTTTTTACCTGGATGTCATCAACCAACATCAGAGAATAAATTATGATTAAAAAGTTGCTAGTAAATAAATATACAGTGGGTACGGACACTATTCAGACCCCCTTAAATTTTTCACTCTGGTATACTGTAGCCATTTGATAAAATCATTTAGGTTAATTTTTTCCTTATTAATATACACACAGCATTGTTCACATTTATTAAAAAAAGAAAAACTGAAATATCACATGGTCCTAAGTATTCAGACCCTTTGCTGTGACACTCATATATTTAACTCAGGTGCTGTCCTTCTAATCATCCTTGAGATGGTTCTACACCTTCATTTGAGTCCAGCTGTGTTTGATTATACTGATTGGACTTCATTAGGAAAGCCACACACCTGTCTATATAAGATCTTACAGCTCACGGTGCATGTCAGAGCAAATGAGAATCATAAGGTCAAAGGACAGAATTGTGGCAAGGCACAGATCTGGCCAAGGTTACAAAAAAGTCTGCTGCACCTAAGGTTCCCAAGAGCACAGTGGCCTCCATAATCCTTAAATGAAGCCAAACTGAGCTATCGAGGGAGAAGAGCCTTGGTGAGAGAGGTAAAAAAGAACCTAAAGATCTCTGTGGCTGTGGGAGATGGGAGAAAGTTATAGGTAGTCAACTATCACTGCAGCCCTCCACCAGTCGGAAGCATCTCCTCAGTGCAAGACACATGAAAGCCTGCATGGAGTTTGCCAAAAAAACACCTGAAGGACTCCAAGATGCTGAGAAATAAGATTCTCTGGTCTGACGAGACCAAGGTAGACCTTTTTGGTCTTAATTCTAAGCGGTATGTGTGAAGAAAACCAGGCACTGCTCATCACCTGTGCAATACAGACCCAACAGTGAAGCATGGTGGTTTACCATCCAAACCTGACAGAACTGGAGAGGATCTGCAAGGAGGAATGGCAGAGGATCCTCAAATCCAGGCGTGAAAAACTTGTTGCAAGTCTTCTTTCCCAAAAAGACTCATGGCTGTATTAGATCAAAAGAGTGCTTCTACTAAATACTGAGCAAAGGGTCTGAATACTTATGACCATGTGTTATTTCGGTTTTTCTTTTTTAATAAATCTGAAAAAAATGTCAACAATTCTGCGTTTTTCAATATGGGTTGCTGTGTATATTGAGAAAAAAACAAAACAAACTTTTAGCAAAAGGGCTGCAATTTAACAAAGAGTGAAAAATGTAAGGGGGTTGAACACTTTCCGTACCCACTGTATGATTAAAAAATTGATAAAAAGTACAATATCATTACCAATTCTGAATAATTTACTTCTATAATGTCAATGACATATAATCATGCAATTAATCCAAAAGTCTAGTCTGATTATGAGTATTTTAAATTGTAATATTTAATTTTTACATTACAAATCATAGTCTGTTAATTACAACAGGATGTTTGCAACATTCATAACAATTCAACATTTTCATTATTTCTATTTTAGAATTTCCCAATTGGTGCATTTTATATTGTTTAATGCGCAAAAATAAGAAAAGGTTTGGACTAAAACATATTATTTGTTTATCTGCGTGTCGTGAACCACAGAAAATATATAAATTGAATATAAAAATAAATAAGTTGGGACTAATTTTCTGTGACTGTCTGAATAATATATACAATCTTTAGTCAATAAATACATAACCGCTGCCCAACTGAGTATTTTAAAATGTAATATCTATTTACAAGATGGTTAAAGGCTTATTTTTAACGTCGTACAGAGTTGCATCCTACTTAAATGCGACTCTTGCATTTTAATACCTCTGGAGGCTCAAGCTAAGAAAAGAGAGCATTCACACGTGTTTAGAGCTAAGCCCCCATTCAACACGTTCAAGGGATTACTCTCAAGGGCATGTCAAAAATATTACCTGTGTTATTGTTAAATGTGGTATTGGTTCAATAAAGGGAGGCCGTTTTAGTTTTTTAGCGCTCGTGTGCAGAGCTCAAGGGAAGAAGTGACAAAGAAAAGCGTGATGAAAAAAACCGGCATGAACAATTGTCACACAATTAAAGGTGCAATTAGATTTAATCTCTCTTTCACTTCTTCCCAGAAGCGTCGGTTTGGTAAAAATCTGCTCTCTTTCTCACCGTTCAGCGTTCACATGTTAGTTGCTTATAATAAACATCGACATTTCAGCGCTAACTTAAAGGAACAGTGCATCTTCTTCCTGGTTTAAACCTCTACGAGTTTCTTTCTTCTGTTTGACTTTGCGGCCAAACAATTGACTGCCATAAAACTGGGGAAAGCGGTGGTTACCGCCATGTTTTGTTTATTCGGATACCTTTTGTTTGTGTTCAACCTGAAGAAACAAACTCATACAGGTTTGGAATAATTTGAGAGAGAGTAAACGATGACAGGATTTTCATTTTAGGGTGATCTTTTGACTAGAATTAAACAGTAGAGCCTCCAGGTCTGGCACTTTTAGCTTAGCTTAGCATAGGTCATTGAATCTGATTAGACCGTTAGCATCTCGCTCGAAATTGACAAAAGAGTTTCTATATTTTTCCTATTTAAAAAATGGACTCTTCTACAGTTACGTCGTGTACCAAGACCAATTAAAATGAGCAATTTTCTAGTGTCCGTATTATTCCAGATAAAAAACGATTTTTGTTTTTGCCAAAGAAAACCGAACATTCGGGAAATGTTGTCCCAGCATTTAAATGACAGCGTATTTCCTGAAAGGATGGCGGTATTTCCTAACCGTTTCTGTTCTGCGTCAAAACATGACGGTTTTGGATCATGGAAAGCTATTTCGTGGTGGGATGTTTGCTACTAAAATGATCATTTAAGAAAAAGATCCGTCAAAAACGGCAGAGTTAGACTTTTCTTCCCAACCCTAAAACACTATGCAATGCATAATTCAACATACTGTAAAACACCTGTGAAAAATCAATTTTCCTTCGTAGCGCAGGACACCGGGCTGTAGTTTTATGGACTTTTCATCAGAGTTTTATTATGTTTGGTCTCTCTGTGTCGTCTCGGTGAGCGTTTAGGTTGCTGCTGGTGTTTCCATCACAGACAAAAAACATAGAGACGGGGACAGAACAGACAGCAACAATGAAAGACGTACCTGCAAGTCTGAGCCAGCGGAAAGGCGGTTTTAATAAACAGATGTTTGGCGATGAGGATGAAGATGTGCATCTGAACGGCTGGCTATGATAGCGTGTTTCACGAGTGCGTTTGTCGTGAATACTGAGCAGCAAAAAAAGGTCTCGGTGGCTCTCGAGGAAGACTGTCGTGGATTTGGGGGCGATTTGTTGATGGGGGTCTGTCAGAACTTCATCAAAGAGGCCTCACTTAGCATAAGCTGAGCACGTAATTGTCCAAACGCAATCAAGCTGCTGCAAATCTGATAGACAGCAGAAATTCTGTTGCTGGATCTTTAATATTCGATCAACTTTAAGAGACTCGTTTTGCAAATTCCGGTCTTTTTTTGGGAACAAATTATTAAATTGTTGGAAGAAATATTACAATATTATTTGCTTCCACTCGCATGTCATTTTTTTACTAGCAAACAAGAAGGATAAATATAATAAAATTATTTTTGGCATTTAAATCAGTTGCTAAAGGTGCTAATGGGACACAATTGTCACCTGTTTCTGTGCTGTCAAATCGATTTATTTATTTTTTTCTCAGAGCTTTTCCTACTGCTTAACCAATAGACAAAAAGAAAGCAACACAAAAGTCCCCCATCGCACAAGTTCAGAAATAAAACCTGAATATTTTTTTGCGGTTCGCTTCCTGACCGTGACGGCCAAAGTGGCGTCTAATTCATTTTGAACACCGAGCACAGTATCCGGCTCGGGTTTGTCTGGGTCCTTTTCTGTCTGATGCTATTACTTTCTGTTCTGACGAGCTTTTTGAGGAGAAATCGTTCAAAGAAAGTCACAGACCTGAACTTTCCTTCAAAAATGACCTTAAGGCGACCCTGCCGTGTCTTTGAAGCCGTTTGCTGACTGGGGACATCTTTCTATTGTGAAATCGCAAAATCTAGCGATCCATGTCCTGCTGTCTGACAGTGTTATGGTGAATATTTGCTAAAAAAAAATATAAAAATAAATAAAAGATTCCTTAAATAGCTGTGTCCAGTTCAAAAAATGGCAAATAAAGCAGCATATAGCATATTTGAGCAAAAAAAAAAAAATTTTTATATGTAAAAATAACAATAATTATTCAAATTATAAGTAATTTAATTAAAATAGTGTTTATATTTATTACTTGTTACTTTTAAAAACAAAAATTAAAATCCATTAAAGTGGGTAAAATCTATTAATCTAAAAATTAATTGAAATAAAATGAATCAAAACTATAGACATTAATTTCATTAAAATATTAAAAACATATATATATATATATATATTAAAATTATTTATTTATTTATTTGTTTAACTGCTTTTAATTTAACAACAATAATAAAAGTGTAGAAAATTGACAGCTCTGGTTTAATATATTCATTTTCTACCCCTAAAGTTTAGATTAACATGAAGAGGAATTTTGAGAATTAATTGGCATTCAGCGCTCTCTTCACACTCCGCAGTGTGTGTGTGTGTGTGTGTGTGTGTGTGTGATGATTTCTGTGTTCCCTCTTAAACCCAAGGGTGAGTTCATTAAAGAGAACTGTGCTTTTTTGCACCTCTCATCCCTCCTTTATCTCGCCGCTTTAATGTCTGCTAAAAGATGACGGTATATGAAACAGCCTTTCTCTTAGTGATGATGCGTGCGTAATTTGTTCGATGTTTGAATACTTTCTCCCGTTTAATATGCGGAGACGGCTATAAACAAGTGCGTTCCCTGGAAAGTGTAAACTCCGTAACTCTGTTTATTGCTTGGCTTGTTTGAGCGGCGTAATCGGCGATATACAGCGATACGGACTCCGTCTTTTGGCCGGCGAGCAACCGTTATAAATAACCTTGGTTCCATGTTAGATGTGAGTACAGAGCGGCCTAATCAACTGATTGAATAATATCTAGCTGCAAATGCCTCCAAAATGCACAGTCACACAGCTGGACGCTTGCCAATTATTCAGCATTAACACCACGGCATTATCCTTCCTGACATTACGCGTGTCCCTTACTTATATGTGCGTATGCATGGATTAGAGTCATGATGTGCAATTTAGACAATTATTTAAAAACCCATCTGTATGCACGGTGTGAATAATAATGTTGGGAGTCATTATAGAGGCTAATTCCTCTCCGAGTGTCTGAAAGCGGCTCAGATCCTCGCCTGACGACTGGACAGTGCTTTAATAGCATCTGGCAACACCTGAGTGGGTGATTGATGTCTGCGCTCTGTCTAGTGATGTGTGCATCTCAGCCGGCCAGAGAAAACCTTTGAGAAAGAATACTTTGATGTGTGGATATTCATCGGAGTATAAATCCTGGATGTGTCATTATAAATGCAAACGTGTGTGTGTGTGTGTGTGTGTGTGTGTGTGTGTGGTTCAGCCCGGTCACGTAAAAATACGTACCTTATATGTATCTGCACGTTTCATGTTTCGTTTCAAAAGAGAAATGTCCTCTGAGATTCCATACGTGAACCCTGGCACATTTTTATTGTGTTCATATAGGCATTGCGGAGATTGAATTGAATATCTGAGTGTTGCTAAACGTTAATGCTCTATTATGCCCTACGCTAAATTCAAACCTAAACCTATCCATAATGTTAACAAATGCAAAACCAATATCGAAACATAACAATGCATTTGTTGATGCAACTGTGCCATTTTAAGTTCTCCCAACTCAAAATTTTCTAGTGACTCGAAATTTCTCTCTATTGGCCCGATTTAACTTATGTTTTTTTAATTGTGGCAACTGTTATCCCAAAAGAAAATTGTGCCGATCAGTGCAGAAATTCAATTGGTCCAATGTAAAAATTTAGATGCGACGAGTCAATAGAAGGTTTTTTTTTTTTTAGAGTGAACCAGTTTTTTTGATAATGCTAAAAAAAACATACCTCTGCAAACTAATCCTAGTTTTTTTTGTTCTGGGGAAAACAAAAAATTCAAATTCTTCAGGGTCTCTAGGTCAATAATAATATTTTTTAACAGGATTGTTTAGAAAAACTACAAACTTCACAAAAGCACATGCGACAGGTGATTCTAAACAAGCATGGAGTTTTAAGGAGATTGGACTACAGCTGTCCTAAACATGTCATAACAGTCATAAACGATAAAAAACATCATATTATCATAATGCTGTTGTAGTCATTGCTTCAGGTGGGTACAGCTTTGTAATGCCTTAAAGGGGTCATATGACATTGTTAATGACATTATTTTGTGTATTTGATGTTTGTTCGACGTCATTGTTGCTTCTCTATGCCTTGCCTTTCGGAATCGTGTCGATTTTTACAAAAGTCATTGTTCGTAGACGTGAGGTGCGCTCTGATTGGCCAGTGCGTTGTGATTGGCCGTGTACCTCAAGCGCGAGATGGAAATGTTACGCCTCTTACCAGCACGAAAACAACAAAACCCCTCGCAAACAAGGCATGCGTTGCATCCAGTGGGGACATAATTACTGATTATAAAGAAACACAGCTTCTCCAGAACATGGCACCGGCAGCAACACTACGGCGAGAATAATAGCTCCGCCTTCTTTCTTTGAGCAGACATTTGGGCGGCGTTACGAAAGCAAACCCATTCTGTGACACAGAAACGAGATGCTTTTTGAAAGGCGTTGTCGAGTCTTTACTTCTATAAAAAAATATCTCTTGGGTTTTGAAACTTTAATCTTTGGGGATGCATCCTATGACCCCTTTATCAAAAAAATAAATCAAATCCTGCGCTTGTTCAACATTGTAAATGGTCTGTTCGGGTTGTTTGCAGTGAGCTGGTCCTCCGGAAGTCAGCATCTCAAGGTCAGTGAAAAAAAACACGCTTTATAGTCTACATTATCGGTTCATAAATGAAACGTGCAAAAGATTTAAACCACGTTTGATGTTGTTTAACTGCATTTTACACGAGCTGGTGTTGCATGAGAGCTGTTACATGCATATCTGACCCAACTTGGGTTTTATTCCGAAACACTAGAAACGTTATAAACACTAGACCTTTTATTATAATCTATACAAAAAGCTCACAATGTCTTTGCGGCTTGAGGAATGTTAAACCCCCAGCGCTTTCTCTGGTTTTGCATTTGAGTGGTATTTTCAGATTTGAACATGGTCTCACGTGTCAGCCGGCACAAATTCCTCCGGAGCGCTGAGATTTAGCCTCTTCCTGAAGGCCAGAAATAGTTTATATAACGTTTTTACACCTCAGCGTCTATTTATAATACAATTCTAACGGACGAGAGAGCAAAGTAGAGAAGTTGCGTTGTTTATTGCTTGTGGCGTTTGTTTAGATCCCTTGCGACAATATGAAGAAATCAGGCAAAATGTCTCATTTAAATCTGCATTGCTTTTTGATTGTCTTTGGAGCATGAACATATTCTTGATTGCAGAGGGATGGTCAAACGTGCGAATATGAGATATAAACAAAAACATTTCTGCTGCAAGGCGTAACTTTACATTTTGAAGATGCTTCTGCATTTGTATCCCTAGTCAGATTAGTAGCGTATTCAAGTTTTTCCATTTTTGGATTGTAGCACCATATTAAAATATGAAACATTCTAACATTCTGAATATGCCGAATATTTCAAACATGTATTTGAATCGTTCAAATTTGATATATATATATATATATATATCATTCAAATATATATATATATATATATATATATATATATATATATATATATATATATATATATATATATTTTTTTTTTTTTTTATATATATATATATATATATATATATATATATATATATATATATATATATATACAATTATAGAAATCTAAGATATTACATTTATTTTTCATAATTTATACTAAATAGACGTTATAATCTGAATATTTATTCATATTAATATAATTATCAATATTTATATATATTAATATATATATATATATATATATATATATATATATATATATATATATATATATATATATATAAACTGTAAACAGATTAGTAATTTGAGTGATCCATGCACAAAGAGAGTTCAGGCATATTAAACTATAATATTGGTGTCGTTTATTTGTTTTGCCATTTGCTTAGATCCTGACAATATAAAGAATCTAGGCAAAAAACAAACAAAAAAAATTCATTTAAACTTGCTGTTTGGCTGTCTATGCAGCGACACGTAGTCTCATTCAAAAATATGAGTTGCATATGAACATAAGGCTTTGATACGGAATCTTAAAGATGCTTCTCCATTCGTATCACATCGATCCGGGCCAGTTTTGACACCAAATGGTTAGCGTGTGTGCTGCTGTTGACGGACGTCACGGTGAAGCCCAGTTTGCGGAAGAGCGAAATAGCTGCGGTTTGCGGTGAGCTGATCTCCACGATCACTCGAGAAAGTCCCTGCTCCTTACAGAACTCCACGGCCGTTTCTACCAGCCGCGTTCCCAGACCTTTACTCCGCTGGGGGAAGGACACCGCCAACTGAAACACCTCCAGAGCCGGGGCGTCTGCGCTCTTCACCACGGCCAGCAGCCCGACCAGCTTCCGCTTCCCGTTCACCTCCGCCTCCGCCACCCAGAAACCGCTCGCCTGCTTATCCGAGAAGTTGACCTGAACGTCGGCCATTTCCGCCTCTAGCTTCCTCCTGAGGTAGCCGCCGTAAACCTCGTGGCAGCAGAAGTAAACCAGACAAGCCCAGGCTCCTCCGAAGAGCACGGCCTGGAAGTATGAGGATCCTCCGAGAACAAATCCAGCCACCGAGACGCTGAGGGTCACGCCGATGTGGTCCGGATGACTCATGGCTTTGAAGAAAGCTGGGTAGACGTGCTCCAGAATCCCAAAGCGGAAAAGAGAGACAATAGCAGACTTATCTGTGGGCTTGTAGGGCCTGATTATACTCTTCACTGCAAGAGAGGCAAAAAACAGGCTTGATTCTGACTAAACTTAGACCGTGACATAAATATTAACTGAAAAGAATGATACAAACCTCAAACTCTTTAAAATTGTATTTTACATTTTATTTATAGGCAGTTATAAGTCAATGTACTAAAAATGCAAACTAAGTAGACATATACATTATATGTGTGTGTGTGTGTGTGTGTGTGTGTGTGTAAACACACACACACACACACACACACCCAAACACACATAAAAGAAAAAAAATAAAGTGTGATCAAAAGTGTCTAAAAAAATTTGTGTGTGTGTGACAACAACCACACATAAAAGAAAAAAATTAATAACTGTGTGTGTGTGTGTGTGTGTGTGTGTGTGTGTGTATATATATATATATATACACATATGTACAAATGACTAAACACAACCTTTAAAAAAATTTAAGATAAGTGAGAAGAAAATACATGATTAAAAAACGAATCTAATTCAAAATATTAACAAAACTCAATATATCAATTAACATAAACCATAGTAATATGTTCTTGAAATGAAAATATCTCAAAATTAAACCTCAACAAAAACTATATACATATATTTTAAGAAAGAAATAATAAAAATGAAAAAAATGCCACAACAAAATTACAAAAGTTGAAACTAAAAGTAAAAAAATAAAAAAGCAAAAGTTAATCTGAAATTAAAATGCAAACTGAAAATATAAAAATAAAATATAATACTGATGAAACTAAAATAACATCAATAAAAACCAATTAAATGAGAAATACACGCACATGTAGAAAATCACAAGCTAAAATAACATTTTTAACTAAATACTCATTTAAAATAATTATAAAAACTATGCAATGATATTAAAACGAAACGGATTAAAACATGAATTGTAGATGTCAAAATCATGTTGTGTTTAATATATATCATCTGAAAAGAGCATAGAAAGCTTCAAATTTACCCACATGAAGTATTTGAGTAAAATCATGTAAAATCATGTGATTGGGAACAACTTAAATCCGTTTAATGGAAGTAGTTATTTTTGGAATGGCTGTAAGCTGCTAACGATCAACAAGTTTTGAACATTCTAATAAAAGCAGAATGTTTCACATTTGGGAAACTTGACATTCAGCGCGAACTCAAGCAACGGCCTTGAACTCACAATTAATCAGGAAGATGATGCGGCGTGCCACAGCAAACTGCAATTTTCAATAACTCGCCGAAGCACAAGCTATTCCGGTCCTTGCATGCTAATTATACGAACACCTTCAGACACCTTTCTCAACACATTCAGACAGAGGAAAAGTAGACTTACAGCTGGGTTTCCGTTCCATCGCTGCTGCTCGGCGCCGCTTTACTGTACCTCCTCGCTCGGGCTGGGAACTTTAGACAAATACCCATTTACACAGCAGCTTAGGAAAGAAGTGAAGCGTGTTTAACACACACACACGCGCACACACGCACACACAGGACAACTCACACACAACCTTTCCCGAACACTCACAGAAACCTGGTTACATTTATTCGATTTTAACTATCGACAAATCGTCACAATTAAGTCATTTGTAAAAAAAATGTCGCAATTGTGAAATATTAAGCCAAAAATGATTTAGTCACCCTCGAGTATTTCCAAACCCGTATGAGTTTCTTTGTTCTGCTGAGCACAGAGGAAGATGTTTTAAAGAAAGTTTGCAACCGGGCTGTTTTGGGTCACCCTTGACTTCCATAGTAGGGGAAAAAATACTATGGAAGTCAATGGTGACCAAAACATTTGGTTTCGGGTGAACTATTCCTTTTAAGCCACGTATATGAAAAACAACTATGCATATTGTGGGATATAAAATCATAAATACGACAAATAACTTTTTGCAATTATAAGATATGAAGTCATATTGCAAGATATAAAGCCAAAAATGTAATATATAACTTTGCAATGACATAAAGTCATATTGTATGATGTAAAATCATTAATACGAGAAAGAGAAAAACAATAAATAAACACAATAAATACTAATTTGCAATTATGAGATATAAAGACATATTGTAAGATATAAAGCATAAATACCACTGATAACTTTGTAATTGAAGTATAAAGTAACGTGAAATATAAAGACAAAAATATAACATGACTTTTCTAGTTATCTTACTGCGGGATATAAAATTATACACACAATAAATATTTTTGCGGTTATGAAATGATTTTATAAGATATAAAGTCAACAGTATCATGAATAACTTTGCTATTGTGAGAATATATAAAGTCTTATTGTGAAATATAAAGCCAAAATTACAACAAATAAAGTGACACTGTGGAATATAAAATAAAAAATACATCAAATTGATTTGCAACGTAAGAAAGGAATACATGAAGATATGACAAGATATGACACAAAATCATAAATAACTTTGCAATTGTGAGCTCTAAAAACATATAGTGAGATTATATTAACACAATCATATTATTAATATATATGAATCTTTATAATATTCTATATAAAATTGCTTAATACAACAAATAACTTTAAATTTAAATTACAAACACTGTAATGATATAAAGTCTGTGATATAAATGCTATAAACGAAATTATATAAATATTGTATGAGGGTAAAATCATAAATACGAGAAATAACTTTTATTAACGTATAAAATCATAAATACTAAAGATAACATGGCAAATATGAAATATAAAGTCGTACTGTAATAGATATGAGATATGAAGATATGAAGCCAAAAAGATAATAACTAACTTTGTAATTGTGAGATATATTCATGTGAATATTTCTCAAAAAACATGCGAGAAATAATTTAGCAATTTGAGGTACAAAGTCATATTGTAAAATATAAATCTAACAAATAGCTCAGTCGTATTGTGGAATATAAAATCAAAAATGCAAAGCATTATTTTGCAATTGCGACACACCAAGTTTTATTACGAATATGAAACCAAAAATGCATTTAAAAAAACATTTAATTGAATATTAAGTCACATTGAGGAATATAAAATCACAAATAGATCATTAACTTTGCAACTGATAACGAATAACTGTAAACGTGAGATATAAATAACTTAGCAGTTGTGAGACATTAAGTCATGTTCTGAGATATAAAGCTAGAATTCATCAAGTTGTGAGCATTTTTAAGAAACAAGAAACGAAAGCGTTTCAATGTGGGATTGTTGTCTGCTTGATCCTCACACTGTAGCTGATTTGTGTGGATGTCCACAGATACATACGCACATATTCAGCGTCTCTCCAGTATTTCAGAAAATCAGCTTTAATCTTGGCCTGGCGGTGTAATGAGGTCCTCGTATGCCTCGCTGGATCGGACGTGGAGCTGCATATCTCTCTGACTTTACAGAGCTGAACCCGTTTGCCCGCTAAATGTGACCTGGGTTTTAATCGCGAGAGCTCAGATTAGTGTAAGTGTGTCTTTAATATGAACTGTTAAACGTACATCGGTGCCGGCTCAAACACGCTTTTCGTCCAGCACTTATGCGCCTTACTACGTGTTTCGCACAGCTTTAAAGAGAAATTTGCGCCGAAGCGCAATACGTAAACCCTGGCACGTTTTTTATTCTGTTGATATAGATAAGTAAGGTTCGGAATTGAAATATCGGTGGACTTGAGCATTGAGCATGACACGAAAACACGAAAGCTGGATAGGTGTGACGCTAACGACTCGAAGGCATATCGATGATGTTTTGTAGTCGGAACACAATATATTTTACGTAATTGTGTGAAAGCTATGCGGAAAAGCATAAAAGTCATCGGAGCTTTGCTGCCTCTAATGTTCATTTCTTCGGAAAACTGCTTGTTGGTAAGCATTTAAAGTGCACCAAGGTACGTTTCTGCCACCCTTTTTGCGGCTTGACAGATGCGATCGGTTTCTACGTTTTACTTCCTACAGTGAGGGACCAGCGTTTGGGACGACGTGAAGAACATTCGTTTTTTAAGCTGAACGGCGCCTTTTAGCGTAAATGACGAGAATCTGTTTTTGAAAAACAGCACACTCAGAAGATTTACCCAGTTCAGCAGAGACCCAAATAGATGATTCTGGTGAATGATGTGGCTTCAAGGGCAATGACAATGACTCAGAAAGCACTCTGATGCTTCGAGGGCCTTCGGCGCCTTGTGTACGATTTAAATGAGAAATCCTTTCGTTCGTTCTGAGGCGCCACGGACCCATAAATTACACCCGATTGCTTGTCGCTCAATCACGCTTCACTGCCGAGGACCCGAACCATGCACTTCATTTAGTAACCGGTTTGGAGCAGTGGGTATACTCCTCAATCCCCCTCGACCCACCTGTACACACCAGGGGTCTGCCATCAACTTTTTCAGCTAATTCGGCCGTTCGTAACTTGTATACAAATTTTCTAGCTTTTTCTTAACCTTATTAAACGTGTCATCGACCTTCGTTTCATAACGAATGGCATTTTATTAATATTTCCAATGAATCCAATGAAACCAGCATCAACAAAAACCCATCCTTCCACTGCAGAAGAAATGAAGTTGCGCAGATTAACGATATCGAAGTGTCGCATGAAGGCATTTTCCAAAATTGCGGCTGCATAGATAACGCTGGGTGTCTTAAAATGAGCTTTTTTTTAATGTATCGATATAAATAATACAGTAAGCTACTTTTAAACACCGCCAAAGGAAACCTCCAGTGCGTTTAGTCATATTTAGTTGTAAATGTGACTAAAAAAAGTCCCATTTTGTGCCTGAAAAAAAAAAAAATTCTAACCTTTTGAATTCATGCGCGTACGACAAATATGCAGCGCAAGTTTATTAGTTTATATTTCAGTTTTTGCGTAATCCAAATTTAAAGTGCAGTTAAAATACATAAATCCTAAATGTTTTCATTTGTGTTCCAAGTGTTACATTATTGCACGAAATGCCTAAAAAAAAAGATGAAAAGGCATGTTCCATTGTAAATGAACCTTAAATGAATCCATAAATGTATGTATCTTCAGTGTGACAACTAGCCCCGGTCTCTTTTATATCATGCAAGACAACAATACAGAATCTTTAACTGATGCACAATTAAAAATGCCACACTTTTACGGCCCTTTTTCCTCGCTGTATCTCTCTTCTGTTGGTATTAGCCCAGTTGGCTGTATGCGGCGGGCCGCTGAAAGATTTAACGTTACCTTTCACCTCCATTTATAAGCGCATAAAATGCGCACGGATCTCAAAATCTCACTGGAATAAATACAAGCAATTGCTGTTAAGCTCTGATGGCATTTCACAAACCTACTTTCTGAATGTCCCAGTATATTTACGTTCAGAAATCCAGTGACATATTCATGAGGACAACCGGAAACACCGAAAACATGCCCTTTCTCTCTCTCTCTTATTTACAGAGAGACTCAAACCCCCGCTGCTGTAACCATATTTCGATTTCTGATTGTATGCTAATGATTGATATGAACCCGACTGCGCAAGCGTGACCTTTTTATTCGTGTCCTTAACGCTGTCTGGAGTTCGCTCTCAACGCGCGCATCTCTCCATGTTCATTCACTTAAATACAGTCATTCTTAAAGGAATAGGATTCAAAAAAAAGAGTCAGGTTTCTCGTATTCAGAGTTCTGCCAAGTTCTCATGACTTCTTTCTTCTAGGAGCACAAAAGATTACTTTTTTTTTTTCCCAGGTATTAATTGTATTTGAAGTGGACCGGATTATAAAAACGAACCAAATGACTCATGCTGTAAAGTTTTATGTTGACGTATTATAGCTGAACAGACCAGTAGTCTCATTCACTGAAAATCGCATTTCGCTCTGTATGATGCATTCATGAGTTCAGAATGACTTCAGCGATGTCCAGCTTATGAATGGCTCTTTTGAGGCCGGCCTTTTTCACGGTTTGAATGGTTCGCTCGGATGTAATATTCCAGTCACAGAAAAGCAACTTTTAATTTCGTTCTGTTCGTCAAATAGGGTTTTCATGGACAAAAATAAGAAGAAAAAACGTACGCGCAGTATGTAGCGCGAAAGCGTGGAAGTAAAAGCTGCTAAAAAAAGGCACTGCAGACCTTAATTGCCTTAAAAGCTCTCTGAATTGCGAGTAAATCTCAAAATTAATCTCACAAATTCCATAGGAAAAAATCCACAAAATATTTTTATATAATACTTTTTTTCCCTATTACATTTCAATTATTATTATTAATTTTTTTTTTTTTTTTTTCACTTTGAATTTTTCACATCTTGCAGTTCTGGCTTCTTTTGTTTCTGCTGTGGGATGAAAAATAAATAAATAAAGGTAATTAAAACTCTATTCAAAATGTATATCTTGCAATCATGAGTGGAAAAAGGTAGAACTAGAAAAAAAAAACTGCAATAACTTTCTTTTTTTAAACTGCATGCCAGAAACGGCCTTCCATAATCATATGGTTCACTTTTGATATTTTCATGGTCTTTTTGCATCTTTTTTTTGAAGCTGGAAAGCTCCAGGCTCTGATAATTGTCTACTTTTGTGGGAGAATGCCACTCATGCAGTTTTGGAACAACGTGAAGACTGAATATCGGTTTCTTTCGTCGATCTCTCTATTATGATTCACACTAATTTCTAACGCGCGAATCTTCCCTCTGTTTTCGAATCGAGACTTTTAAAAATCCAGAGTCTCAAAATAGCAAAACCAAACAAAACATCGAATGCTTCATTTTTGCTCTGGGGTTTCTTTTCCTTTTTCTCTTCCCCGCAACGCTAATGATTTTCTGAGCCGTTAATGAGTTCTGCAGTAACTAAAACCTTGGGAGAGAATTAAAAGCAAACCTGCTGTTTACCAAATAATGACCGTCCTGCAATGCAAAGACATTAAACACAGCTTCTGTAATACGAGTTTGTTATTTCTCCATTTGATCTTATTTTTTTCTTAGTTCATTCTTCATTAAATTGTTAGATAAAAATGTGTATAACAGACTAACAGGCTTTATTTTACACCAATTGAAAACGGCTATAACGACTTAAAAACGCCAATCCTCTATGATTTTTTTAGCTGAAAAGCACTATAAGCAATTCGTTCTCCGTGCACATTATTCATAGACCGCATGAAATAAAATAATATTTTTTTTTTTACAAAATAGTATTCAGTGATTCTGACACTCTGCAAAACAACTTTTCTCTTGAAAAATATTTATCCTGTTTAAATACAAGTTTAAAAAAAAGATTGAGTCCAGTATTTTGGTAATAATGTAGCATAACAAGAGGGTTATTGGCGTTATTGCCATTATACAAGCATTCCTGATTAAACCTCATCACACTAGTGATATACGCAGTGCCGTGTTTTGCATATTATTGCTGAAATTATCTACAAATTCTTATTTTTCTTTCACTTCGAAACTGAGATGCGTTCAGCTCAGATCAGTCTCAGAAATACAAAACCTGAGCCAAACGAACTCAAACGTGCTAAAAAAAAAAACTGAATATTCTGTGATAAAATACCATAATAAATGAGCCCCAAAAATGATAGGAAGTTGTTATATGATGTTTGAGCAAGTCAGTAAGTTGTAGTCCAATGCAATAACATTTAGTTAACGCCATCTATAAAAAGAAAACCTTCTCTCAAGATAACCTGAACACAACATCAATGGATTCTGCTCCATTACATAATAAGTAAATGGTATCTATAAACAATGCTAGACTTTTCCCGAAATTCACTTTACATGGCCGTTTGTGCAATCAATTAACTAACTAGCGCTTTCCCGGAGAAGCCACAGCCGCTGTGTATGACATTTGACAACCATAAAGTGTCGCGATATCAAATGCGAAGAGTACATGAGCTGTCGTGAAACCGAAACGTTAAACGCGATTCGATATTTCATTACGCGGCGGCATTCGGACCCGTTCGCATGCTTTCCGGAGCCGTTACATCAATCCGGCGTGCGGCGACAGAGTAATATTTGTTGGCACAATGAGACGGTAAGATGCTGAATGATGTCATTTGTTTTGATATGTCATCAGCGGAGGCTGTTGTGACGGCGTCTTGAGCAATAAACCCGGCGGATGTCAGGTGGGATTGAATTTCCGCCGCGGTGAGACGGCTCACCTGCTTAAATCAATAACCGCCCTCATGAATCGCAGACGAAGCCCAGGGTCAAGGGACTCTTGATGTTTCCAGAATAATTTAAAGCGTGTCGATGAATTTGGGATTCCACTCCGGTGACCCCCTTTATCCGGTTAACCTTTAATCAGATCACGAGCAAATCGCTTTACTTCTGGCGAGCGCTTCCCTTTGCGGGACGGCTATAAAACCAGACAGTGATTGAAAGTAGTTCTGCACTAGTCTTTGCTGTCACGGGCGGTTCGAATTTCGATTTCGATCTGATCTCTATGCAAGCTCACCGGCATTTTAGAGTGATATGTCTTTTAAAAGTCTAATATGATCTGTTGGTTGAAGCATTTTCTTTTTATCCGAACATCTGTGCGCTTTAAAAACTCTAACGATACTCACTCGGAAAAACTAGTCCCTTTTTTTTGTAAGCTTTGCAAACGGGCTTTGTTTCCCGAGCTAGAGAATCAATTCCCTGCTTCTTTGATCAAGAAAATGCTTTATTATGAAACTTTAAAACCTCGTTGCCGATGCAGCCTTGTCACTGAGCAAAGAAGCTATTATAAAAAATTCAGCAGCCGCCTTTAAGAGCCCCAATGTACATCGGCTGTTATATTTGTTCGTGTCATGATCTCATTTCATTTGGAA
>NW_025047824.1:1730000-1737500 GCF_018831695.1 Puntigrus tetrazona
TCGAATGAAATATTTCAGTTTGTAGTGTTTAAGGCGTTTCAAGTAATGCAACACGTGCTCTTTCTCTTTGTATTTTTATAGCAATGTGGTACATTAAATGGTAAGTTTATAGGTAAAAATGAATCTAAATTAATCCAATAACAGACTCCAATACCCAGTACTATATGTGTGTATATAGGCATTTTAGGGGGGTTTAATATATTTAAAACTAACGTGGCCTACCATGAGTATTAACCACAGAGGCACATTAAATGGGGGAAAAAATTGTGTGAAATATGTGCATTAAATTATGCATTGTGAAATTTTGGCTATAGCCCCATTCACTTTTAAAATGCATTATTACCGTTATTATTATTCATTTGCTGGGCACTCAAGGCCAAACGCTGAAAGATACGCCGTACCCCGGGTCACTCAGGCCTGCGCAAAACCTCGCCATCCATTTCTGCAGCGTCGAGAGCGGAGGTAGAGCATTGCTGGGAATAATTTGAAGCGAGAAAACGTGTCTAATTCAGTTGAGTAATGCCGAGTAAAGCCAACGGTGAACAATGAAGCGCCGCTCTCCGTCTGCAATAAGCGCTAGGAAGCCAATAAAAGCGTGAAACAATCGAGCCGCTGTAGATTGAGGGGAAACAAAAGCTCACTGGAAGCGCGATATTGCTATTCGACGGCGGTCTCTTCCCCTCCGGGACACGATGCGGACGGTCAAGCGGCTCCGAACTCCATCTATCACACTTAAGAAAAAAGCCACCCGCCTATGTCTGCACAGAAACACGCAGGGATGTTCGGAGGTTTACGGAGACGCTCCAAAACGACACGGAGGACCAGAGCTGTCACCCGTGCAACAATCTTCCTGACGGAGAGAGCTGCGTGTGGTTTTCATCAGAAGGACACGCTGTTGTTTAAACGTAATCGTCGGCCGGGAGACCTCAGGCGACGCCGCATTAATAAATGATGGCGGAAAAAGCGAAAGTGCACTTGGTTCAAGGTTCACAGGCACTCGCCGAAGTTTGTGAGTGGATCTTCTCCGCTAAAGCACAACAGACCTGACGCTTTTCGCTATTTCTGGAGACGGTGCAAGTCGCACACCTCTGCGGCGCGCGCTGAAGTGGGCCCTCGTCGGGAGCGCTGAGAAATTACGCATAATTATAGGTTATGTGTCAAAATTTGACTTAATTAAAAAGTCCTAGCCAAACAGTTCGGCCTACTTAAGTGCAAGCAAAAAAAAACGGATGCATTAAAGTAAACAGTAGGCCTTTTTCCCTAAAAGCGAGTAATGCGACCAAAACAGCTTTGGGTTCTGATGCGCGGACCTTGCAAAGCAGCCTTTTCTCATGCATCGTTCTCGAATTAAACGCGCAACCGGTTATTTCGGCCGCATCTGAGATACTGCATAGACGTGCAAAGACGTAGTAAGGGGGAAGGACGTACTCGCGAACACATCTTTAGCGATTAATCGCCTTATGCGTTCCCCAATTGCAAGTCGTCTCGGATAAAAGCATCTCGCGAAATGGCCAAATGCAAAAAGTGACTGTTCTGTGTTCTTCCATTTGCTCTTTTTGCATTGGCCGTCGCTCGATACAGATGCGAACAGAAAAAGAAATCTCGTGTTTATTGCAACAAGCTCACGCGCTTCCCATTCACTTCAATAGCACGAGGTGACTGAACTGCAGCTATAGGAAATCGAGCTGCAGATTTGATCGTAACGCACATAGTTTCTATCTTACATGTATTTGGAGGCGCGGCCCGTCATTTTAATGCAATGCTTCACGTTAAAAAACATCTTTGAAGACGTCAGAATAAAAGCCTGTCAGGAAAGAAAGCACGACTTGAGCGGCACTGGTGTTAAATGAATCAATCGGTTTAAATAGACGCGTTTTTTTGTCCTTTAGGTCTCGAACGCTTGTTGTGTAGTTGTTGTGATTTTATACGGGAAGGAAAGTTAGGGTCAAATATTCTAATGAATGCAGAAAGACTTTTTTCAAGATGGGAAAAAAAAACAACATTTGCATTAATGTAGCCAAATTTTTTCGAATGGCAAAAATGTCTCCAAGGACGCACGAGGGTTAAAGACCCGATTAAATAGCTTTTAGTCAGTTTTCCCAGAAGAAGAATGCTACGATTCATAAATGCAGTAGGTTGCACAATGTATCACGAAACTAAAACGCACTAAACTTTAATGAGGATCTTTTTAAAACTGTAATGAAGCGCAATTACTCAAAAGGATTGTGAAGATGCATGTTTAACTGACATCGCTTTGATTTACATCGTGTACGAAAGCACTGTATATTATATTCGGCAGTGACTGCAAAGGAGTCTTAGCGAATGCTAATTTACAAGCTCCCCCCCCGAAACGGTTTCCAAATAATTTCCTAGTTTCGTAATTTTCCCCTCAGTTCCCTAATGACCCAGAACAGGTACCGCGCGCGCGGAGAATGAATAATCGCCGCAAACTTTTCAGCGGCTTCTTTGAAAGCAAACAAAACAATCGCATCTCCGGGAATGAATCATGAACGCGTTTCGCTGGAAGGGAATTAGGCCCGGAATATTTAGTTCAAGCTGCGTTTAGCGAGCACTGTTAAATGAGAAATGAAGGCCGGCTCTGACTGCCGTCTCGTTTTTAAACGCGCTCGATGGGAGGCCCGCGCGAGACTGAGGCGGCTTTTTACGCCGGTGTTGACGACAGCTCTCAGGAAGTCGCATTGACGCCCACGACTATCAAACAGAGGCCGAAGTGCCTCTTCTAAACGTGCACAGCGTGCTTTTAAAGCCCCGCCGCATCTTGATACGGACAAAAGCAACCCGTGCTTTGCATTCCTACAAATCCGGCACCGACTCCAGGTCGGAGTTCGCGCAGAAGTTCGTCGCCGAAGACAAAGTTAATTCTTAATGATAAGGTATTACGCGAAGACGGAGCGGATTCTTCGAAACGCGCCTTTCAGCTGCAAGCTTTCATTCCGTTCCCTTATCAAGCAAATCAGCAGAAAGGAAAGAACTTCCTAGCTTTTACCTCTAATCAAGTCGGAAATGTATTACCGGCGGAGACTTTAGGGAGATGCCGACTTTTCTCTCCGTGCAAGTCATTTGTTTTTCCATTAAAGTCTGTCGGCCGTGCAGAAGCAGAGGAAGCCGGGTTTCAAATAGATTCACTAAATTATACGCCACCGTTTCGCGGAAATGATTCAATAAATTTGGCATTACAGGAGTAGTTTGTCTGAAAATTAAATGTTCGACTTTATTTACTCGATGTCGAGTCGCTCCAAACTTTCAGCCGACGGCAAAAAGCGGGTTCTTCACAAATGCCTCGGCTGCTTTTTTTAAAAAAAAAAAAAATGAAAGCCAGGATGGATGAGGGCTTTGAAAAACTACAAATCAAAAATGTTAGCACTTCTAGTTCCATCGCGACTTCCATGTCGTGTAGTTCACTCACGTGGATTAGCCTGTGACATCGTTTCGATTCATAGCGATGATTCATTCCGGAATGAATCAGTCTTTTGAGTCAAATCTTTCAGATGAATTCATCACAGATCAAACCGGGATAGTTGCCTTTCCCAAAAAACGTGCTCGGCGAATTGATTGATTCAGTGATTCATTCCCAGATCAAACTGAACCCAAATCATTTCTTATCGAATTGGTTATTACTTTTGTTTCACACGCAAAGCTATGAATATAGTGCATTTTTATGATATTGATATTTTAACATTTGCATCCTTTCTGAAGATTTAATTCGTTGTTGTTAGAAGAAACGCATAAAATCTGTGATTTGTCTGATGAGTGAATGACTAATTCTTTTGAGTTGAATCTTTTTGGTGAATCAATTGATCCAGTTCACAAAGCCAGCCCGAATGATTCATTCACGGTTCGGACTAATCTGATCCTCGAATCCAGCACTTATTTTGGTTTGTTTATCACGCGTACATGGCTCCAAATTTATATGACCTTTTTTCTTATGCAACTATTTGCATGCTTTTTGACGCTCAAAAGCTCTGATCCACATTCACTGTTATTGATGATAACCTGAGAAAAAAGTCATTCAGGTTTAAACAAGACGAAATTGAATTTTCCTATTTTGTTGAACTACGCCTTTAAATTTCCCCCGAATATGAAAGTAAATAAAACTACGAATATTAGTTAAACTCTTTGTCAGCAAGCGTCCCTGACCGATGACCTCTGTGAGATGCGACCGCAAATATTTTCTGAAAACCGCTCTTGACAATGTATGTTGCAATTTGAGTCAATTAGAGCGCTCTCTCCCGAATCCTGCCGCGCTGGGATTTGAATTAGAATGGCAAATGAGACAGCAGATGTTTCGGCCGACCATCAGATGCTCAGGGATATTGGGGTTACAAACAAGTCAACCTTCTCACAGTGGTCATCTCCTGGACAACAACCGACTGAGGGATCGTGTGCTTCTTGGAAAGACTAAAAACAAAGGAAACAGTGGCCACCTTTTTACGCCGGACGTGAACATGAACGTTAAAAACCCGAGTGTAATTTCATTTGGGGAAAACAAAATAGTCACCAGGATGCATTCAAGTAATCGCAAAAAAGTCTCACGTGGTCCTTTAATATATAAACAGATTAATAGTGATCAAAAATAAAAATGAGACTTAACCAATGAAATTTTAATGAACAAAAAATGTAAATAAATAAAACAAAAATAGTGCGATTGTGAGTCGAATGATTAATCGCATCCAAAGAAAAGATTGTGTTTATACTGTGTATATGTATTATGTATATATATATATATTTTAATTATTTTATTTATTTTATTTTTTTATTATTTATATATAAAATAATAAATTTTAAATAAATTATATATATATATATATATATATATATATATATATATATATATATATATATATATATATATATATATCTTTAATTTGGATTTGATTAATCAAGATTAAACGTTTGACCAAAAAAAAAAAAATTTGACTAAATATTATAAAAATAAATATATAACAAAATACAAAAACAAATTTAAGAACAAAATCAAATGTTAAAATAAAATTGAATGTATTTATTGCACAGGTTAATTAGATCCACCACAGCACGTAGATGGTTTGCGATGCAAGGTGTAAACGCAGTCCAGCTAAAGAATTTTTCAGATGTGAATTAAAAATTAATGCCATGTGCGAAGCGACCCTTAATGACATCCATTTATCATGAAATATCTGTCCATTTCTAAGTGCTGTCCCTGTTGTATTCCCCTGCCGGACATATATGCTGGATATAGAGAACTGTCTGGAGCAAATTCCGATGCAAATTTGATTGTGTGCGCAAAGTACTTCAGTCAATATTCATTTGCGGCACACGTTTGATCAATTTTCATGTCAGCTTTACAATGCAAGTGAATGGGGACGTTTTTCAAGAGTTAAGCGCTGAAATGCGAAGCTTATAATTTCACAAATGCACGAATCCATTCTTCCGTTAAACCCTGCGTACGATTTATGCTTTTCTGGGTGATTTAGCGTTTTATTGTTAATAGGATAACGCTCCCGTGTAAATTTCGAACGTGGATGTAACTTTACACAGAAAAGAATAAGAAGCGATCTTTCCCTTAAAGGGCCAGTTCATCCAAAATGGTCTCTGATCGGCCGTTGCGTTCATAAGATCCGTGTAACGTGGAAAAAGCAATCCGATGCAGCATGTAAATTTACTTCTCTTTCATTTAATCATTAAATGGTTTGATTTAATCGTGCAAGGACGATTTTGGTCCCTCCGTTTTGAATTTGGGGCTATTTTTTGCTCATTTTGGGGCACGAGGCCTGTCGCCGAGTGACTAAACACACTCGGCATACATCTGTAATACACTAATATATGAAGATTGTGCCCCACAGTAAGACCATAAGTGAGCCAAACACATATTTAGAGTAAGCAGTCGCCCAGGCAGCCTCTGGCCAGCTCACGGGAATAAAGCGGTTTCCTCCCTTACTAAAAGAAGATGAATGTTTTATCCCTCACACCCGGCAGTGCTTTGTCTCAGAGCGCCGCAGATGGGAGAGAACGGAGAGACGGATGATAAAAGTTCTCCGTGCTTCCCCTCTAATCAGTTTAACTCATTTCTAATAGCAATGGAGGACTGATACAAAGAGGAACTTTGATCGATCGCCTGCCGCGGATGTTCTTCAAACGCATTTGCTTCCCCGCTCACGTAAACCGGACCGCATCAGGAGGCGCCCATGAGTCACCACCGGAGGGATGAGAGGAAAACCCTCATCTCAAACCCAGCACGAAAGCCACGTGCGGTGTCAGACCCAGTCAGGTTAGCGTGAGTTAGCATTGACCTGTTAGCTTTTACTGATGGAGAGGAAAAGGATTATTGTAATCGTGTCAGGAATAAAAGTGGAACATAGTTTATTTCACATAGGCTATTCAAATGACTAGAACGTATAACTAGAAATATAGAAATAAAGAAATAAAGATCTAAGACATTCGCTATTTACACAAAATAACATGAACATTTAAGAACGGATACACTTATAAGAAATATGGCTGATCTAAAAAAAAAGAAAAAAAAAAAGATGGAATTAAATCATTTTAAAGATCCACCAGAATGTCGAAAAATGCATAAATGTTAGTATATACAAAATATTAATATTATTAAAAACCGAAATAATGCTAAAATATAAATAGTGAATGATGAAATGTAAATAAAATTAAATATGTTCAAGTACCGGAAATACAAAAATCAAAACTGACAATAAAAAATAGCTAATTAGGAAACAACCCCAACAAACTAATAACAATGACACAATTTTTTTTTTAATGATTCGAGGCATTATTACATACTGTAATTGCATTTAAAAAATGTTAGAACAAAGGAAAGGTTTTTGTTTTTTTTTTACACAAAATTTTGCACACATATTAATAGCCGTGGGCCAAAAGTAAATGTTGCATTATATCCAAATATAATTATAAAAAAAAAAAAAAAAAAAAAAAAAAAGATCATGTGGTCAACTTTGGCCTGAGGGCTCAGGTTTGAGCATCTACATACTAAAACGGCGCTTATTTATAGGAGACTTCTCAGCTGTGCCTTATTTGAGTGTTAACAGTCTCCGGAGAAATGAAAGTATGCACAAACACAAGCATCTGTTGAGCTAGAAAATGAACGCCAACGGCTTCTCGGAGTGTTCGGTGTTCTTCTGAACCTCGAGAAATGGATGTTTCGCGAAATAATATCGCTCTGAACAGCAATTATGGGCACTTTCACATCAGTGATCTCGAACGGTGCATTCAAATGAGACGGATTAAAAGAGAGCAGAACTATTGCTATGTTCGGCTTAACGGTGGTGAATTGAGTCATGGGATCGTCTTTTTCATTCTAGCAATTGTGTTTAGTCTTCAAAATCTTATAACTGTGTTTAATTAGTGAAAATTAGAATCATAAACCATGTAAGTATGAGAAAATTCAGTTGTTATTCAAGCTTGTTTTGTGCTTTTCTGGTGGAAAAGTGGGTTGGCCTACAAAAATGTCTCATCACTAGTGTATTAATC
>NW_025047824.1:1740000-1745000 GCF_018831695.1 Puntigrus tetrazona
GTTGTTTACGTTTAACTCCTTCCCCACCGCTTTCTGTGTTTTCGCTGTCATGCCGCAGGAGGCGCCGTTACGCATCTAATGAAAGTGTGATGAATCTCTGGATAAAAAAACAGAAGAAGGAGCAGGATCAAGCGATTGCATCGTAAGCAGAAGCATCTTTTTTATATATAACTTGCTGTTAAGATTTATACTATAGTTTCATTTCACTGTTTTTGGAAGCAGGGGTTCAGATCTTTCTTTTGACATAATGCATGTTCAGATATTCGTACAACAATATATACTATTTATTTTTTTCGTAATTTTCGTAGTTGAAAACGGTTAGGAAAACGGTTTGAAATATTAAAATTCTCATTAAAAAAAAGTCTAAATAAGACCAAATCTTAAAGAATATTCAGTGGAAAATGTCAGGGGGGAATGGCGTACAGGAAATATGTCCAACCTTAAGAAAAGATGGGTATCAAACGACTTTATAAATACAAAAAAAAAGCGTAAAATGTCAATTTAACATTTAAAGAAAACGTTTACCCCAAAAATGTAAATTTTGTCATCTTTTATTCACTCTTATTTTGACCCAAACTCATCTTCATGGTGTTTTCGCTTCATTTTGGAGCTCGAAAGCCTTAGTGCTTTTATGAATTTCAATAACCTATACCGGGGGAAAAAAAAAAAAGACTCCTCCATTCCTGATGTACAGAAGAAAGCGAGCCACGCGCGTTTGGAAAACACGAGGGCAAGTAAACAATGACAGAAGTTTAATTTAATAGGATAAAGCATCCCTTTAAAACAACGCTCCCTCTCCCAAAGGCCACGGCAGACTGGTAATAATGACAGGCGCGGCTCTGAAACTCTGTTTCAAAGAGTTTGTTCCCTGCAAAGTTCAAACACGCATTAATATGACTTCATTCAGCGAGCCCTCAGCGTCCTAGCGGAGCGTCCCGAGCCGCGGTGATTGAAATGTAATTATTGGCAAATGAATTCATCTCCGAGTCCCTGCCAGTGATTGCTTCCTCGTTGCGAGTCCATCTGGACCGGCGACGCGTCTCCTTCGCGCCGAATCCTCAATGAGTTCTGTTACGCGGCCCACACCGCGAGTCGTATCGCGCGTCCCTGAGCTCTTTTCCGTGCCGCATCCAGCGGTGGGCCAAGGTTTATAATCTGCCACAAATCCCCCGGCGCTCACGTACGTGTCAGTCCGTCGTAATCTCTTCTACACGGGCTGTCAAGAGAAGGGTCTTGTTTTCCGTCGCGCACGCGGAGGATGTTGGATTTGCTGTTTTGCATCAGAGACACGTCATCTTAACACACACACACACACACACACACACACACCTGTCTGAACGTATCAAGCGTCTGTGTGAACTCACCTACTGATCCTACATACCTAAAAGCGTACGCTTCTATGGTGATGGGAAAGCATAAAGAGGTTTTTTTGGTCAAGAGTTGGCCGGCCTTTCAACTTTTGAGCAGAAAAAGCACATTTTAAGTTGCCTCAAAAACAGAACATGGTTCTAGTGAACCTTCAAAAGACATATCTTTTGAAAGACATAACTTCCGCTCAACAAGGCTGCATTTATTTCATCAAAATGATGGTAAAAACTGTAATAGTGCGAAATATTATTCCAGTTCAAAATAACTGATTTCCGATTAAATGTGGTTTAAAAATATAATTTATTCTCGTGATGCAATGTTGATTTTTTTTTTTACATCGTTACGTCTTCAGTGCCACGTGACCTTCGGGAATCATTCTAATATGCTGATCTGCTGCTCAAGAAACATTTCTTATTACCTTACAAAATAAAGGTCTTCACTGTCACTTTTAATTAAATCTACACAGTTGATTTGACAAAAAAAATCATTTGCATAAATAACCTCGTGTTATTCTAATTTAGTGGAAAAGGCTTTCTTTAATTGGGTTCGTTGAACTTTTTTAATTCATTAAAGGCAGAGCGGGCGATTCGGTTCAAAACATTTGTTTTTGTTACGCTGGTTAAAAGTCTCTTTTAATCCTGATGTCTGTTGCTAAATCAAGTGATCTAAATGCATTTTTATCGTCTGACCATACAAAGTTCATCCGAGGGCTGTGATAGGCTGTCCTGCAGACGTTTTTTTGCACCTTTTTCCACGTGAGTTTCATTAAACTGTTGCAGGCCGAGCAAGAACGGGACATGAGGCAATCGGCAACGTCCAACCGTGCGACCAGTTTCAAACAAAGCAATCGTCACCTTTCTGTAAAGTACAAAAATGCTAATTTCATGTCACGCACACGCACGTGTTCGGTAACGCTTAGGCCACGCGTGGCGTTTCTGACGTAAAAGCCTTTTTTTTAAAGAACGTTCGCATAACGTTATCAGAACGTTGTTTAAACGTAAGCGTAAAACGTTCCACGTGATTTTTGTACATGAAAGCGCAGGGAAACGCAACTTGTACTTGTACGGGTTAAACACTTCAAATACGAAATACTTCAACCGACAACGACACGCAAGTTCTGAATCTGCTGCATCATGATGTAGACGCGTGGGGGCGTGTTTTAATGAGCCGTTTTAGCCCGGATCAGCCTTCTCTTTTGGATGGAACAAATCCTTTTGTGGGAGACGTTGAGCTTTGTAACGTTGGGCAGATCTCATGCACTCGCCGACGGCTGCATAACGGAAAAATAGAAAAATCGCATCCCATAAATCGACACTAGAACGTATTCTAGTGAGCTGGGTTTGTTCTCGGTATCCTGCCGGTAACAAATCGGCGGTTTACTCTATAAACAGTCATCAAAACATTTGCAAAGACACCTCTCAGCTGCTAAACTGCAGAGGATAAACAAAGCATTGCGACATTAGCATTTGTCAGACAGGTGTACAATTATCGACGTGGAAGATGGCGTAGTGTTTTCTGCACACCTGTCTCTGTCGAACGGGTTTGATGCATTTTATCAGCCGTGCACGTGATAGATTTCCGTCGCGATTCTATAGATTTCCGTTCCATTGCGTTTCAAGTCGGTAATGCTTTGCCTGCACTGTTTTTTAGTAGCAAAAACTCTGCAGGTAGACGGATCTCCAGGACTTAAACCCCCCCCGCTGAGTGCATTAGATATTTAAAAGATGAACTTCATCAGATTTGGGCTTCGAGATGGATCGCTGCAGCATGCCTTCTACAAAATAGGTCTCGCGCTCGAGCGTCTGGATTTGAGAAGAATCGAAAAGGCCTGTTTCGTATTTCAAAATGAGCATTATAATCTATCCGGCCCGCTCGGGTATTGAACGCAAACGTTAGGAAGTTGAGACCATGCTCCTAAATAATCCACAAGTAGCAGCACGCAGCATAAAAGAAGGCATTAAAAATTAGTGATGTTTGTTCCTCTGCAATTGAGATTACCTCCGACACAAAAAGGAGCAAGTGTGATATGCCTCTGCGCAGTTTGATGTTTTATAGGGCTCGAGGGAGATATTGAGCGATGACTGCGAAGCCCTCGGAGGAAAGGAGAGAGTACTGGGAGACAGATTTGTGCTTGTTCTCCCATGGGCGGCACGGCGCGCCGTGTGCTTGCCATCTGTTTGCGGGCAATAATGCCGCACGGTGTGATCAAAATGAATAAGCAAGGCACGTTTCAGCGGCTTGTTAGAATGAGAGATTCGATCAGAAATCGTGATTTGCCGGCGGTGACCTTTCGATGTAACCCCCACAGACGATCTGGTGTGAACGTCGTCTAAAATGAATCTTCCCCGAATGCAATTGCTTGAGAAACAGAGACCCCTGGTGGAAAGACTGGGGAAGATCCGACCGTGGATCATGTCTCACAGCCCAATTTGTAAGCATTGATGGCATGGGATTGCACAGTTGAGGTGGATTTGGCATATTCGGCTTTCTAAAGGAATAGTTTGTACAAAAAATGAATACGTACTCACCCTTAGGCCTTTTAAGATGTAGATGAGTTTGCTTCTGCATTGGATCGGATTTGGAGAAATGTAGCATTGCGTCATTTGCTCACCAGTGGATCCTTTGCAGTGAATGGGTGCCGTCAAAAGGGCCAAACAGCTGATTAAAAACATCGCGATAATCCACAAATTGGGCCAAGATACAAATATCCATGATGATTTCTGTGCATATTTCTCTCCCTATTCAGACTTTCAATGGTTTGAATGTAAAAACGCTGCAATTATCAGTTATTATTGCGGTTTCTTGCAAACAGTTTACTCCGCAAAATGTTAAGTGACGGTCTGGAGTGGTGTGGATTGTTTGTGGAGGATTGTGATGTTTTTTATCAGCTGCTTGGACTCTCTTTCTGACGGCACCCATTCACTGCAATTGATGAATAAGTGATGCAATGCTACATTTCTCCAAATCCGTTTGGTAACACATGCATAACAAGCACTTAGGAATAAGGATTAGAGATGTGATGCAAGAGGGAAAATAAGGTCAAGAAAGAATAAAGAAGGCAATGAAAATATAAAGGAAAAAAGATGAGAATGGGACAATAATAAAAGAAAGGAAATGTAGACAAAAATCAAGAAAAGAAGGAAAGATGGGATGAATGGTTGAAAAAAGGAAGGAAATAAAAGCAGAATATAGGAAGAGATTGAAGGCTAAAATGGGAATTGATAGAATAAATGAATAATTAAAGAAAATTGAGGAAGAATGAAAATGAATGGATGGACTGAAGGGTGAAAAAAGGAAGGAAATAAAAGTAGAATGAAGGCATACATGGAAAAAATGAAGGCAGAAAGTAAAAAAAAAATAGAAATGATGAAAGTATGATGGAAAAGGAGATAGAAAGAAAAATAAGGATAAAGAAAACAAAAGAAGAACGGAAATCTAAGGAATATGGATGGAATAGCGTGAAGGAAGTAAGAGCGAAAATAAAGAAAAATAAATTAAACAAAGCTGGAAGGAAGAATCAGCCCGAGTAAAAAAAAAAAAAAAAGCTGGAAGAAGCACAAGGAGGAAAGAAATTAAGACGGAATGGAGCGAAGGAAGATTGTGTGGGAAATCAGATCCCTGATCTCCTCGGA